>NC_141803.1:2429333-2733000 GCF_057944985.1 Cucurbita pepo subsp. pepo
ATTTTTTAAATAAAATAATTGAATGCTAAATTAATTTTTAAAAAATCACATTAAATTTATACTTTCTCCAATTATTATTATTTAAACTTTTAAAAAATTATCTTAAATTACAAAAAATATCCATAACTTAGTTTTAGGAGTAAAAAGGTTAATAATTTGTTCCAAAAATATCCTTTTATATAAAACTTCATTTACGGTTATACTAAAAAAAATAATCATAAATTTTATAAAATAACATTAAAACGTTTATAGATAAATTATGAGGTGTTCGTAGATAGTTTTATTTTATAGATTGACAGTAAAAAATTTGAATTTTTAAGGTTACTTTTAAAAATTTTATAGGTATTATTAACCTTAAAACTATTTTTAAATTGTTTAAAATATATATATATATATATATATATATATATATATTAATAAAAAAAAATTACTATTGAAGGTAGTTTTTAAATACTATTAAAAATTTAAGAGTATGTTAAAATAAAATACCAACCATTTACCTTTAAAAATGAAGGTAATTATATATATATATATATATATATATATATATATATATATATATATATATATATATATATATATATATATATTTATTTATTTATTTATTTATTTATTTATTAAAGATTAGGAGTGTTAATGAAATTTATAAAATTCTAAAATATGTTTAAGAGAATTTAAGATGTTAAAATATTTTTATTAAATTAGCCACAGTTAAAATTGAAAGTTAAAATTGAAAGTATTGAGGATGGTTAACCAATTTAAACGGTAAAAAGAGGGCAAATGTTTGACTTTGACCTAAATAAATGGAGGGCTTAGATGAGAACGGCAACGTGATCCGCACGACAGCACCTCACTGAAAGAAATAAAGAGAGATTCCGTTCGATCCCAATTAATTTATACCCCAAACACCCAAAATCATTATTCCACTCATTAACCATCATCAATCCACATTCTTTTTGTTATTAAGCGACCAAATAATATATATATATATATATATATATTAAATGTAAATTAAAGAGAGGGACTTGTGGTACTATAATCTATTATTGATGAGCACTTGATTGATAAAAATTAATTAAAAAAACATTTTTAATTAAATTAAAATAATATAAGTCAATAAAATACTTACAAAATATTACAATTTGTTATGATTGATTAGTTCTAGAAAAATTAAAATAAGGAAAAAAGAAGTCCTCACGTGCTTCTTGTTCAGACGGACTCATGCGATGGGAGTACCGAACACGTGCTTCGTTCTGGCTCCCCCGCAGTAACGCAAACTCTCATACTCTTCACCCTTTTGCTTAATTAAGAAGCTAATTTATTCAAAATTAAATCATCTAAATTAAATCTCTCAACTTTCTAATTCTTTAATAAATAAATTATATTTATTTATTTATCTTTATATAAATTGCTCCATGATTGATATTAGGTATAAGATAATAATTGATTATGGTCTACCAATTTTCTTTTGACTTTTTTAGTGTAATTTTTTATTTAATGATTAATTATCGATTAATCTTAGGATTTCTTCTTCTATTACATTATTTTATAGACTAAAGTATTTAAGTGATAGCTAGCCTGTTATCACATCAATAATTATAAAATAAAATAACAAATAAAGTATATTAATTATGAATATCAGTTTCTTCCTTTATTGGGGCGATTAAATAATATAGTCTTTAAAGTTTCCTATTTTAACAAATAAACTATATGAAATTTAACTAATATTGCAATACATATTTCTTTAAAGTTTTGTTTATGAATAATCCGCTGACAATTAACGAACCTACCAATGATTAGTAGTTACGAAATAAATTATTAATTATCATAATATTGAAATATATAGATTATTCCTAATTCTTGGACCAACCAATGATTTAAGGTCGATTATACCAATTAATTTTATGCTCAAGTTACACTACCTACCAACAAATTCGTAAGGTCAATATATCAGAATTAAAATATTTAAATAGTAATCTATGGCGATTAATTAGTAGGGGCAAAATCATATATATATTTATTTTATAATTGGCCAATCAATGATTTATATTCAATTAATCTAAATAGGGTGGTTACAATTTGTTTTTGGGTCAAAGTTGTTACTAAAGAAACAGCTATTAATAATTGGATTATAAAAATACAAATAAAAATAAAAATAAAAATCAATCGATACCCTAAAGCAACCAATTAATTAAATAAATTATTTTGCATAGTTAAGTAATTAATGAACTAATATATTAAATATCCAAATATTTCTTTTAAAAAATAAATTCCATAAAATTCACAATTTCGTGATTGAATTTATTATTTCATATATTCCCTTTTTTTCTGAAATAAAAAAAAATAAATAAACCTAATATTTCTAATATATTTTCCTTCTTTTATTTATTAAAAAAAAAAAATTGATATTTTTGCACGCCCATGACAAAAGGCGGATTTTGTGGTTTCGATGTTGGGCCTGAGATCAGTTTTGTTTCCGGCCCACAAAAGCCCATTATTGCCGGAAAGAAGCCCAAAACGTATCGTCTGATACCTTCACAAACCTTAAATTTAATTTAAAATCATAAAATAATTTCACCAGAAAATGAAGAAAAATAAATAAATAAAATAAATTACATAGTCTATAGAGTCTTTTTTTTTTTTTTTTTTTTTTTTTTCAGATTAATAAAAACTAACCAATAATATTTCTATCAAAACAATTCTAATAGCTCATAAAATAAAATTAAAATAATTGAATAATAAAATTATATTCCTCGACTTTCATTTCATTATATTAGATTCTAAATTATAACACGAACAAAATTAATATTCTATATCAATAAGTTTCTAGATGTTTGAGGATTTGTGGCTAGTTACGCTCGTGTCTAATAATAATATTTTTTTTTATAATATTTCGATATTTTTATTTATAATAGAAGCGGGTATGTAATAATATTATGGTATGGAGGGATAGGTCGCATTCAAAAAAGCAAAAAATATTGGGCTTATGTGGAAATCACAAGGCATTAAATGGAAATAACTGTCGGCCACAAAATGCTCCAAATTCTTAACCTTCCTTCCACTTACAATACCTTATATTCGCTTCCTGTCACATTTACATACCGAATTTTCATGGACAATTGCAATGTTTTGCCCAATCATTTTTTTTTTAATTTTTAATTTAGTTAAATAATTCAAAAGTAATAATTATGGTTTGGAAATTTGAGGGCCTATTTTAATTTTCTTTTTATATATTTTTATATTTCTGTTTCTAATTATGGGAAAACATGTGTGTGGTAACTTCTATTTTACATTAAAAAAATATCCATAAAATACAACAAATTAAATTAAATAAAAAATTCAATTTTTACATTATCTACGATCCATTGTTTTTTTTTTCCTTTTAAATATTTAAATATTAAAAAAACAAATTAAAAAAAAAAAAAAAAAAAACTCTTAAAAATTTTCTTCTTAAAAGTACCATTCAATTATTGAGTTAGGAGAATCCTCTTTATTTAATAATTAGAATAAACTATATATTTATAAGTTTATTTGTATTAATGATTTACTTTATTATTATTATTACAAAAAGAATTATTCATATTTCATGATATATCATAAAGAAGAAAAGGCTAAGGTATCAAAGATTAAAGAGAGATTCCATCTCACAAATAAATAACAAAGTTATTAAAAAGAAATAATAATAATAATAATAATCAAAGGCTCAATGATGGGAGTTATAATGGTGGCAATGAGTCAGAAACAAAGTATGGGTTATTTTATTTGGTATCCAAGGGTGCCACGTGGAGAACATCGAAATAGATCGGTGAGATTCTGATTAGGCGTAGAAAGCTTTTAAATGTTCGGGTCAGCTTACGTACCTCTCTATTTGATAATTAGGAAATTTTTATATTTTTAATATTTTATGCAAATTTATTTACTTATTTTCGGTAACAGCTCCATGTAACATACTCAAATTCTATACAAGCATACTCAATAATAGTTAATATTTAACTCGGGTTAGTATTTGCACATAACGTTAATTTTGAAAATATTATAGATAACTAATAAAATATTTAATTAAATATATGTGCATGACTTTTGAATAAAATTTACGAGCAAGAACCAATGACATAGAGTCTCTAGTGGATCTCCTTTTTCACGAGGAATAAGAATGATGCTTCATTAACCATTTCGCGAGAATAAAGAGAGATTTTTTTTTTCTCTGTTTTCACCCGACTCTACCTAAATTCTTGTCCCACCCTACTTGTAATAGTCTATATATATATCCCTGGTTTTGTTAGATAATATGAAGTGGAGTCGGGGCGGGAACAGAGAATGTCCCTGATTTTGTTAGATAATATAAAAAAATTTCTTCTAGCTCATTCTCGAGTTTAAACGAGGATTTTCTGACCCATGGGTTAAATAGACATTCATGTCATTTAACACGGAAGCGTAAATATTTACGATTTAGCTCACAAATAAAGAACAAAGATGCTATACGTTTTCCTAAGAATTTTGCCCGAAAAAGGGTTATTCCACGACTCACCAAAGAAGGTATTGTAACAGCTTAATACAAAAGTTTTAAGGGCACTTTATGGGCCCAACTACATTTAGAATCTAATAATTGGAGGGTGTAATTTTCCATTGACAATTTTAAGATATAGTTTTATTGGAATATTTAATTTCCTATTCTTTTTTATTTGGACTTATGCATATTTTGAGGTATAACAAACGTTCCATTGCTTATCATATGATGTTGCATGTGATTATTTTTTAAATAATAATAATAATATTAAATAAAATATATGATTTATTGTCGAGAAAAAGAGACCTAACTAGATTCCCAAACCATTTGTAACGGCCTTAGTCGATCTAGTGGAAACTCTTCTCGACCTTCTGTTGACTACCCAATTTCCTATACCTCAAGAGAATCGTGCCGATCAAGTGCCAACGACTTTGCGTTTCTTACTTAAACCTAAATTTAGTTAGCATCTTGTAATCTCGACTAACTATAAATTCTTTCTTTCTCTTCGAATTTAGCCATTTGGGAATCTCTAATTTCTACCGTTTTTTTAAAATGATAATTGATATTTTATCCATCAATTAGCCTTGTAATCGCCCAAGCCCACAACTAGCCGATATTGTCCGATTTAGCCCCTTACATATCTTCGTCACCTTATTTGAAATCTCATATGCAATGTTTCTAATAATTGTTATTATTATACAACATCTCGCTCCAATACCTATCACCGTCAACCCAAAATATCAAATCCATCGATACTCGAATATTATTGAACAAAATTTTTAATTATCCCATAAATAGTAAAATTTAATATCTCAGGACTCTTATCTTTACCCACAAGTAGTTGTACGAAACCCAATATGGCTATGACGTGTCATCTAAACTTGACTTGAGATGTATCGGGTTCGTTCAAATTCATCTACTTTCCACTAAAACACGTTTATCATTTCACTCAAACTATTCCCTACGCAAAACTAACCTAAATTTATACCATTTTAAAAGTAGCATAAAACAACAAAATTAAACAGGAAAATTGTGGAGAAAGAAGTGCTTTTGTGGTGTAATGACATTATTATTATTATTATTATTTTTTTTTAAAAATTAAAAAAAAAAAAAAAAAAAAAAAAAAGGGTTGTGTCCTTAATTTCTTGACCAACTGAATTACGTGTTCAATCAAGTCCACATGCATCCATGGGCTTCTATAAATAAGTGCTTTGTTTCTGCAGCCATATTGGCAGTGGAAAGGGCTGATTAAAGAGAGAAAAAGAAGTATTATTATTATTATTATTATTATTATTATTATTATTATTATTATTATTATTATTATTATTATTATTATTATTATTATCATTATTATTTAATAAATAATAATAATAATAATAATTAAATAATTAATGGGGGCAGAATGGAGGAGCTGTTATTTGGACATAATTTTGGTTCCTTTAGGGTTTTTGATGAGCGCTGGATATCATGCATGGCTTTGGCATAGAGTTCGGACTCAGCCTTTCACTACCCTCATTGGTATCAACACTAATGCTCGTCGTTTTTGGATCGCTGCCATTTTACAGGTCAAATTTTTACGTTCTATCTCGTAAGAATTATGTTTAAATATATATTTTTAATTCTATCCTCTCAACGTTTTTTTCCTTCCGAACATATTATGATAGAAAATCATAATTTCAAATTGTTCGGAATTTGAATATAATCGAGGGAAGATAGGAAGCTTTATACTTTGTGAATATCTTTAGCCGGTTGAATTATGCTCGGGATGACGGTTGGTGTAACTTTAGCTATGAAAGTCGAATTTTAGATCGGGTATTTGAATTTTTAATTATTTTATTGACAGGATAATGAGAAGAAAAACATCCTGGCCGTCCAAACCCTAAGGAACACGATAATGGGATGCACCCTAATGGCCACCACTTCGATTCTGCTCTGTATGGGGCTAGCGGCGGTATTGAGCAGCACATACAGTATAAAAAAGCCTCTAAACGACGCCGTTTATGGGGCCCATGGTGATTTCATGTTGGCTCTTAAATACGTGACTTTGCTCACACTATTCCTCTTCTCCTTCTTCTGCCATTCCCTCTCCATCAGATTCATAAATCAAACCAATATTCTGATCAACATTCCGCCCGGCGCCGCCGCCGTCACCTCCGATTACATCTCCGATCTCCTCGACAAAGGCTTTATTCTCAACACCGTCGGCAACCGCCTCTTCTACGCTGCCCTGCCGATGCTCCTCTGGATTTTTGGCCCTGTTTTGGTCTTCGTTTGCTCTGTTTCCATGGTTCCTGTGCTTTATAATCTCGACTTTGTTTGCTCCGACGCTATCGGAAAACGGAAAACGCTCGCCGCCGGTGACGCTAATGGCGAGCTCAGTAATGTTTAGAGCTTCGAAATATGGTTGATTTGGTCGGTTTCTCTGTATGGATGTGATATTTGTGTGTAAATTGATCGGTGTTTGTGTCCGTTCGTTTTGAAACTGACTTTTAAATGGGAATAATTGAAATGCAAATTTGTCTCTCATTCCTCATATCTAAAATAATTGAATTTTTTTTTTTTTGTTTTGTGTTAATTTGCCAGCTAAATTAACACAAATATTACATAATTACGATAAAAATGAGAAATAAAATTACGATGGAATAGTTTATAGAAAAATATAAACTAATTAAATATTGAAAATAAAATAAAATATACTACAAATTAAATCATAAAAGAGAATATTAAAATATAATATCTAAGATATATTCCTAACTAATATATTTTCTAAATATTATATTTCACCGAAGAAATGTGCGAAGAACAGCATTGTCAATAGGTCTTTTTTATACTAATTATTTTAATATAATTATTTATGCTTTAATACTTTATAATAATTATGTTCTTTCTTTTCCTAAATTACATGATACACGAAATAATACTTAATGAGTGAACAAAAAAAAAAAAAAAAAAAAAATAATAATAATAATAAAAAAGCCTTGCTTTAAAACAAAGTCAAAAGTTTAATGGCCTAACTCTTTTTTTAAAAATTAAGAAAATAAATTTTCATCGTACATTTGGACAGTGTTTTGAAACAAGGCGAAAATTGATACGATAAAATGTGTAACAATTTAGGCCACATAAATAATTTACCTAAATTAGTTAAGGTATATTTTAAATCCATCTAAGCTAGAAGTACATGCCCTCTATTAATTTTAGCATTTCGATGGGTTTAAAATGGTCTAATCAAGAGAAAATTTATAGTAAACCCTACAAATGGCTAACAATAAATGAAAAGCACGGTACTCGGCTTCTTCTTTTTGAAACTATGGTACTAATAAATCAGAGTGGCGCAACGGAAGCGTGGTGGGCCCATAACCCACAGGTCCCAAGATCGAAACTTGGCTCTGATATTTACTCTTTGAATGATCTAAATTAATTAATGTATGTATTTTGATCCGTTCAAATGGTCTAATCAAGAGAAAATTATAGAAACCCTACAAATGGCTAACAATAAATGAAAAGTATGGTACTCGGCTTCTTCTTTTTGAAACTATGGTAGGTACTAATAAATCAGAGTGGCGCAGCGGAAGCGTGGTGGGCCCATAACCCATAGGTCCCAAGATCGAAACTTGGCTCTGATATCTACTATTTGAATGATCTAAATTAGTTAATGTATGGAGGTACATACATCCGTTCAAATGGTCTAATCAAGAGAAAATTATAGTAAACCCTACAAATGAATACTCTTTCTTTTCGAAACCATACTCGACTTCTTCTTTTCGAAACCATAGTACCAACAAATCAGAGTGGCGCAGCAGAAGCGTGGTGGGCCCATAACCCACAGGTTCCAAGATTGAAACTTGGCTCTGATATCTACCTTTTGAATGATCTAAATTAGTTAATGTATTTCAAATGGTCTAATCAAGAGAAAATTTATAGTAAACTCCACAAATGGCCAATAATAAATAAAAAGCACGGTACTCATTCTTTCTGAAACTATAGTACTAACAAATCAGAGTGGCGCAGCGGAAGCGTGGTGGGCCCATAACCCACAGGTCCCAGGATCGTCTCTGATATCTACACCCATATTATGTCTCCATACTCTGTCACAGACCTTATCCCTTTCTTTCTCTTTCAAATCAGAAAGCATTTCCATTTGTGTCTCACAGAATTAGGATAACAAAAACAGAGACATCTCGTACCTCAAATAACTTAAAGGTGTGAGATCCCACCAGCTCAAATCTTTGACCGCCGACCCCAATAATATTGGTTCTTTTTCATGGTTTCTGAATTGAACAAGATGAAAGCATAGGAATATGATAAATAATGTCATTAAAGTTAGCAAAATAGATAAATAATATAGGGTTCCTGAATTTCATCTTATCGACTCATCAGTATCGTTACATTTGAGGTTATTCTAGATAATTGTTTGATATTCATAAGAGTTTGCTATGCTATAATAACGTGTAGACTATGATTTTGATAAGTGTTACATCAAAGGTTATGAGTTGTATAAGTATGGAAAATTTTGTTCTTTCATTCTTTCATCCTCAGTTAATCAAAGGAGCTTCCACTCTACCGTGCTGTCCAGAAATCCCGAGCGCCGAAAATTCTGCTGGCAACGGGATATTCAACTCGGAACAAACGAGCTGAATTATGCTGGCAGTGACATCCCCAATAGACATTTTGTTGAGGGTCACGGACATGGCAAACCTGTGTTCTATGTTACAAAAACCTGTGGATCCACCCATTCCTGAATGGCCAAACCCAATAAAAGAACCTTCCTTTGATCTCAACCTTGAGAATCCTAACCCAAACTTGCCATTTGGAATGGTCAAATTCTCGTATTTTCCTATACCCAAAAAGGCATCATGAATTCTGGGGTCTTTGTACATTTTGCCTACGAACTTTTGTCCAACTCTTGTGCTGGGATCATTGGTAGGGAGGCTAGTGTAACCAGTATTGCTGAAGATACTATTATTCTCGGCTGTTTCGGGGGAACTCGAGTTCTTTTCGTGGTTGTTATTTACGTTGGTACGACTGTCCTTACTTTTGGCAGCTTTCTGCTTCTTAGGATTCTCGACAGAAAATTTAGGGATGTGAGGGTGGCTTCCGAGAGGTGGTTGGGATGATGAGGAATGTGGTGGCGGTATCACGCCTCCATTGGCCAGGGCTGCGTAATAACGTGCCAGTGCACGAGCAGAGCAATGTCCATTAGCAGCTGGTATAATGGCACGGCGAGTATTGAGCATGTTAAATAGAGGTGTCAAAGTTGTGGCAAGCTGGGCAATCATGGCTGGCTGGAAGGTGGAGGGTAGTTCAGGACGATTGATCCCAGTGAACTTTTGAAGATCATCAAGATTTGGTGTTAGTGTTGCAAGACGAGATTCAACTCCTGGAAACAAGCAAAGAACAATAGAAAAGCTCTGCAACAGTTTTTCTCTTAACTGGTAGAAATTATGGTTAAGAATGCAATAGATTGAGAGGATGCAGTAAAGGATTACCAGGAGGGATTCCGATGTACAGCTCGCCTTCTACGTGGAGTGGGTAAACTAATGCTTCTTCGAGAATCTCCTGGAATTTCTTCCCCGTTGCGTGCTGTTTCGATTAAGCAGATTAAAACCAATGAGACGAAAAATAAGCTATCTTAGGCTATTGTGAGCTCTGATCAGATTAAAACCAATGGTTAATATGTTGAGGGATGAGTGATAACCAAGCACCACAAATATTGTCTCCTGGCTGATCAATGTATTATACTTTTCTTTACCAAACAATTAACCGAGAATAACGATAAAATATGGATTGTAATTTATCCACGAAACGTACAAAACGAGACCGGGAATAGAACGTAAATATCCATTGACACGTGTCAAGAGAATTGGTGAAGAGCAGCAATAGATAGGCAAACCCATAAAGTGTGAGATCCTACATTAGTTGGGGAGGAGAACGAAACATTCTTTATAAGGGTGTAGAAACCTCTCCCTAGCAGATGCAAGCCCGAAAGAGAAAGCCCAAAGAGGACAATATCGCCTAGTGGTGGGCTTGGGTTGTTACAAATGGTATCAGAGCCAGACACCGAGCGATGTGCCATCAAAGACGCTGGGTTTGAAAGGGCGTGGATTGGGGGTCCCACATTGATTGGAGAAGGGAACGAGTGCCAACGAGGACGTTGGGCATCGAAGAGGGGTAGATTATGAGACCCCACATCGGTTGGGGAGGAGAATGAAGCATTCTTTATAAGGGTGTGGAAACCTCTCCATAGCAGACGCAAGCTCGAAAGGAAAAGCCCAAAGAGGACAATATCGGCTAGTGGTGGGCTTGGGCCGTTACAAATGGTATCAGAGCCAGACACTGGGCGACGTGTCATCAAAGACGTGGGGCCTGAAAGGACACTAGGCCCCGAAGAGGGGTAAATTGTGAGATCCCACATCGGTTGGGGAGGAGAACGAAACATTATTTATAAGGGTGTGAAAACCTCTTCCTAGCAGACGCGTTTTAAAAACCTTGAGGAGAAGCCCGAAAGGAAAAGCCCAAAGAGGACAATGTCTCCTAGCGGTTAGATGAAGTTTGAAATGATTTTACTAGTTTGAACTCCTATCATTTTCCTTCCCAACTTAGATTCCTCAGCAGATAATAGTCTTGACATTAGAGTTATACCCCAATAATTTAATTGAATGAAAGAACGAAGGACATTACCTCAACGATCCCACCACATAGCCAGCCATAGGATAGATAGTGATACAACTGCTCCTGCCCAGGTTCAGTCTCTGGCGTTGATTTAGCCATGCAATTCAAACATTCCTCCCAGTCACAAATTAACAAAGGATTTTCCCTCGCATCTACCGTGGCATTATGCAGACCCGACGTGTGGTTAAGCACGTGATAGACCTAGAAATAAAATCCAATAATAGAAAAAATGTCTTTAAATACACTGCAATAACATACGAAGCAACTTTTCGGGGAGACTATGTGTACCTTTATAATATCTTTACCGTTTGATCCAAAGTTTGGCCAAATATTAGAAACATTTTCCTCAAGATTCAGTTTCCTTCAAGATAATTCATAAGAGGAAAAAAAAAAGCAGTTTCAATAAATGAAGGCACAGCACGTCCTATTAAGGACATAGCGCGTTTTATACGGACTTGAAACCCTCACTTAACTTGATATAAATTCTGGTCTTACCCATTATCAACTAGCCAATGCAACATTCCAGCTGTGATGCCCTTTGTTACTGAGAACACTGGAAAAAGACTATCAGGTTGAACGGGACGAGGATCGTATCTCCCTAGAACTCCAGCAGCAGTATCGATAATGACCTCTCCATCTTTGTAGGCACACACCTAACAGAATTGTATCATAATTCAATAAGAAGAGAAGAGTGGTAATATAGCATTAATGAGGAATTGAAGGGCGGGATTTAATTGCTATGTCCAATCAATCGTTAGTGTACCAACCTCGTACTCGACTGTTACTTGGCCATAAAATGTTAGCTTAATTAATCAAAAAGGTAAGTATGGAAAACCGAACCGACTATCTTGCAAAAGCAAACATAAATCAGATCAAGCAGGTAGCCAAACCTGGTTTGATCACCCAAAATGTGTTACATTTCAAGAACAACTCAAGTCTCTGTTAAATGACTTTGTATGTCTTCTATCAAACATTGATATTTACCTACTTGCATGATATATATATACAGACCCAAGCTCAAACCCACCGCTAGTAGATATTGTCCTCTTTGGGTTTTCCCTTTCAGGCTTCCTCTTAAGGTTTTTAAAACGTGTATGCTAGGGAGAGATTTCCACACGCTTATAAATAATGCTTTGTTCCCCTCTCCAACCGATGCGAGATCTTACAATACACCCCCCTTCAGGACCCAGTGTCCTGTTGGCACATCGCCTAGTGTCCACCCCCCTTCGGGGCTGGTGCTCAGCGTCCTCTCGGCACATCCCAGTGTCTGGCTCTAATACCATTCGTAATAGCTCAAGCCCACTGCTAGCAGATATTGGTCCTATTTGGACTTCCCTTTCGGGCTTCCCCTCAAGATTTTTAAAACGCGTCTGCTAGGGAGAGGTTTCCACACCCTTATAAAGAATGCTTCGTTCCTCTCTCCAACCAATGCGGGATCTCACAATTCACACCCTTCGGGGCCAGCGTCCTCGCTAGCACTCATTCCCCTCTCTAAGCAATGTGCGATCTCACATCAATAGTCAAATTCTAATTCTGAGAGATAAAGAAAAGAAGAACATACAACTGAATGATACTCTGAACAAATTTTCAGGATCCATAATCCATGTTACTACTTGGATTCTGAATAATTGTCAGTTCAATCACACAGCTAAATGCTATGGGCCAATTATAAACAAGAATTTGCCAAAACCGAAATTGCAAATATGCAATGAAATTTTGCATTAAACTGCACTTCGACATACCCGAAAATGGTTTAATTACACAGTGGCATATATAATAAAGATGTGATACATGCCTGGATTCCAAGTATTTTATCCTCATTCCCCAGCTTGATTAAGAGTTGTCTCAGCTTAGATTCCACATCAGAATGGGCAGGTGTTCTCCAGATCCATTGATCATTTACGTTTGGCTCCTTGCTAATACTTCTGAAACATCCAATATTAAACCAAGCTGAATGTAAGACGACGCACCAATAATCACACAAACGTCGATTCGGAACTCACCCTTGTAGAACAAATTCAGCAAATGGTCTCATGATATCTAGATATACTATGTGCACATCCATCAAGGAAGAAAGACCTGCGTCAATCTCTCGAAGCTCAGAAAACACGAATCAAATACTTCAGCAAGTTAAGACCAGTTAACGTTTAAATAAATACCTCTTAGAAGATTAAGAACCCTTGCAAATATTATAATATCACCAGGAAATGCATCAACCTGTGTAAAAGATGGGCTCTCACCATTTGCAAACACAGACAATCATGACAGAGAAATAATTAGAAGCTATATCAACTTACAGGATTAAAACGTTTAGCCTCCTTTTGACTCATTTTCATTCTTTCTTGTATTTCCTTCACGTTCTTTGATCGTTGCTCCGTCATAGCTCTAAGGGTGACCTGTAAATTAACTGAAGAAGTAAAAATATGAACCTAATTTATCCGTAGGACTCGTGATGAAGGATATCAGAGAATGAAAATTTGTAAGTAACATCAGAGATAATCATGACTCTCAAGAGCACGGGATGCACTTACCTGTGATTCTTTTGCAGGAGTTGTTGCTCGAAATAATACATTTGTCACCATCATTGCTTGCTCTGGCATATCAAGACGCAACTTAAGTCCCATTTCGGCAAAGGACGATAGAAGAGCAACATGGTCACCCTATCAAAGAAGATGTTTACAAATCGTTTCCGCAAAGAACTACAAACCAACTAACTCTCTTACCAACTAGCTGTCTTACAATAACCATAATAAACTAATACTATAACAAACTACATCGAGGGGTAATATCATTATAAAGTTCGTTAAACAAATTGTCAATGGAAGATCAGGAATGTAAGCACATAAACAAACATGGATGTGCTTTGAGCTTTTCTTTAGGAGATAACTTGATATGGACAAGATCTAAAAAGTCAAGGAGGATGATTTTCTCTGTTTTAAGTAATGATATTGTGAGATCCCATATCGGTTGGGGAGGAGAACGAAACACCCATTGTAAGGGTGTGGTAACCTCTCCCTAGCAGACATGTTTTAAAAACCTTGAGAGGAAGCCCCAAAGGGGAAACCCAAAGAGGACAATATCTGTTACCGGTGGGCTTGGGCTGTTACAAATGGTATCAGAGCTAGACACCGGGCGATGTGCTAGCGAGAAGGCTGAGCCCTGAAGGGAGGTGGACACAAGGCGGTGTGCCAGCAAGGGCACTAGACCCCGAAGGGGGGTGGATTGTGAGAATCCCACATTGGTTGGAGAGGAGAGCAAAACACTCTTTATAAGGGTGTGGAAACCTCTCCCTAGAAGAGGCGTTTTAAAAACCTTGAGGGGAAGCCCAAAAAGGACAATATCTGTTAGCGGTGGACTTAAGCGGGCTACAGTTATAAACCATAATACAAGCAGTAAATTGATCAAATATGTTCGTAAAACCAAAGCCTACAGTTGACTTGAAACACTAGAAGAGTAAAAT
This sequence comes from Cucurbita pepo subsp. pepo, assembly GCF_057944985.1. Taxonomy (NCBI): domain Eukaryota; kingdom Viridiplantae; phylum Streptophyta; class Magnoliopsida; order Cucurbitales; family Cucurbitaceae; genus Cucurbita; species Cucurbita pepo. Next base: position 2,443,970 of record NC_141803.1, read on the forward strand.
GCAGACAGTTTACTGTACACATTATGTAATTTACCATCGATGATAATGTTTTGAATATTAAATAAACTGTGTATTCATAGTATCAACATCATGAAGTCTTCAACCTTGCAATGTTGCACTTAGAGAGTGACACACATCAAACTTTTAAATTGACAATTGTATTTAAACTGAACCAAAGGATCGAAGGAAATCGTAGATCTGAGGTTTCATTCTTTAATATTTTGCCCAAATAATAATATCGTACAAACCTCTGCAGCTGCCAAAAACATCTTTGCCAGTGCTAGTTTCATGGTGTTTGGTAATTTCTTTGTAAGCCCAAAGTCGAGCAAAATTGGACGATGAGGAGGTTCCTTGCTGATGAGAAAATTCCCTGCACAAAGTACCAAAGAAGGCACTAGAACAACTATTGTATTGCTTTTTGTTACATCCTTAATTTATGAGGGTACATTAAGAAATCATGATTAGAAACTTTTTTTTTAATGTAAATAACTTATCTCGTTAGGTAAATTCTAATTACAGATTCATAACAGAAAACATCACGGAACAAAAACATTATTTGTTTCTCATAAGAAACAAATTCATTTATATAATGAAACTACAAAATATTTGGGCATTGTCTAATTCCTACATTAGTGAATTATCTACCAGAAATAAATCTTCTACTGCTAATTTTTTTTATTAATCTACATTTATTTACATTAAAACGATTACGCATAGATGATAATGTACCAGGATGCGGGTCGCCATTGAAAAATCCATCGACATAAATTTGGTGTGCATACGCGCGTGTGATATCTTCAACAATTTTTTGTTTGTCAATACCATAAGCTTCCAGACTAGCAGAGTCATTTAGACGTATGCCATCCATATACTCCAAAATTAGAACTTTCTCTGTTGACTGCCACAGAAACCCACAGAACAACAGCTACATCAGCAACCTAATCTTATGCAAATGCAGAACTTGTAGACTTGCTTGGAATGGAATATACAGTAAGCGTTAAACATGTTGCTAAGTTATGAGCACAAATCAATCCTTAAGATAATGACTTTGATCTTGTAGACTTGCTTGGCATAGATGTATATGTATCCTTTGAAATTTTTTCATATAAGCTAAAAGTTGGGAAGCCTTTAACACGACTAATGTTTCCTCATTACAGCAATAAAACTTAAATTTAAAATGTTTTTTTTAAAGAAAAGTTTAACAATTGCAAGGGTGGAGGAACGATGTGAGATCCCACATCGATTGGGGAGGAGAATGAAGCATCCTTTATAAGTGTGTGGAAACCTCTCCCAAGCAGACACGTTTTAAAAAGCTTGAGAGAAAGCCAGGGAAACCCCAAAGAGGACAATATCTATTAGCGGTGGACTTGGGCGGTTACAAGCGAACTAATAACCTTAGACGGTATTTTCCTACAAATTACTTAGAAATAGTGCTACATCCTTATGTCCATGATAATATGCTGATTCAATAGTAACCAGACATTCTAGAAATTTGATGTTATAAGGTAGGAAAATTGCCTGAATAACTTCTGGAATAAAAACATTCACAATTCCAAGGCCTTTATCGCCATCCGAGCACCCAAGATTTCTAGAAACTGTCCTCGTGTTCTCTACAAAATGAAATAAGAAAAGAGGCAAGTGAAAAAGTGAATTAGGTGACTTGAATAACTGTGGATAACATTGTCCTTCACTCAACAACAATAGGGGAAGTGTCTTTTCCAGTAAGTTCAGTAAAGGCATACCCGCTTCAAGATTGAAATCGAGTTCTTTGGGAGCTTCTCGGCACCATTCATCTATAATGGGATTAAAGTCATACTGCGGCTCTGCCCAGGCTATCCAATCAACAATCGCCTTCGCATTCTTCAAGTCCTGTAAATAGTCATCAAATGCTCATCAATCAGGCCGAAAGTTCATCAAATATCTCGATCAAACGTCTTAAAGTGTCTATTAGAGCATGCTAAACCTCCAATATAACGGTCTTAATGCCCTCGTGTTGCACTTTGATAACCACCTCCCTTCCATCAAGCAAAGTCGCTCGGTGCACTTGCGCTATCTGACAGAATCAAATGCCACAAAATAAAGGAATCGACTCATTTGTATCTTAAAACTGTCTACAATAAGAGGATCTTACAGACGCAGTTGCTAAGGGAGCTTCCACAAAGTTTGCAAACATATCAGTGATTGATTTCCCCAACTCTTTCTGTATTGTCTGGCGAACCTGTCATGGAACACAAGTACAATTGCACCATTGAAATATACGAAGACTTTTTGTATGAAAATATTTGTAAGGGAGAAAAATGAAGCATGTTTAATGGAGAAATTGTGATTAGAACTGTATAATTTATGCATCTTTGATCCATTAATCAGATTTATTTTGCAAAAATAAAAAGCACAAAAGAAAACCTCTTGTAAAGGACGAGGAGGGAGAGAGTCTTGTAGCTGTTTGAAAAGGCGTATGTATGCATCAGGGATAACATCTGCTCGAGTAGATAAATACTGTCCAAATTTCACCCACAAGCCTTCCAACTCTATTATCAAACTCAATGCCCGCTTTGCATTACGTTCATGTGCTCTTTCCCATAAGGCTGCTCTTTTAGACTTGCTAATCCACTTCTCTCTTTGTTCTAATGCCTTTGGAAACACCCACAAAAATTTTAATTAATTAACTAATTATTATTTATAAACATGAAATACAATAATAAAGGCAGGTGAATTTGTATATTGCTTGATGAAAACAGAGATGAGGGTTCAGGGAACTTTACCTTATAATCGAGGTATATCACTAAAGCCAGGCCGAACACTTTCATTCTTCTTCTGAATATGTTGCCCCATGCCATCTAAAAAAATAAGGTCGAGAAGAAGCTTTAGAATGATCATAGAAACTTTAGAATGAAATCCTATAATAAATGAATTTAACTGCATCCTGATAATTCTGGGAGTTGCAGCCTGCAGGCTACTTAGCAAATGAACCTTGCAACTTAGAATTGATGGGCCTGAAAAAGGCTCGTCTATAAACCTTCATCGTTCAACTCGATGAAAATTCTATGTGTAACTATTAAAGGACTCAAAAAGCATCCTTAGTGTGAGATCTCACGTCAGAGTAGACACGTTTCAAAACCTTGAGGGGAAGCCCAAAAGGAAAAGTCTAAAGAAGACAACATCTACTAGTGGTGGGCTTGGACGATCACAAATGGTATCAGAGCTAGACACTAGGCGATGTGCCAGCGAGGAGGTTGAGCTTTGAAAGTGGGTGAATTGGGGGTCTCACGTCGATTGGAGAAGGGAACGAGTGCCAGCGAGAAAACTATGCCTCGAAGGGTGGATTGTGAGATCCCACATCGGTTGGGGAGGAAAACGAAATTCTCTTTATAAGGGTGTGGAAACCTCTCCCTAGCAGTGTTTTCAAAACCTTGAGGGGAAGTCCAGAAGGGAAAGCTCAAAAATTACAATATCTACTAGCAGTGGGCTTGGACGGTTACAAATGGTATCAGAGCCAGACACCGGGTGATGTGCCAGTGAGGAGGCTGAGCCCCGAAGGGGGTGGATTGGGGGTTTCCACATCGATTGGAGAAGGGAACGAGTGCCAACGAGGACGCTGGGCCCTGAAGAGGGTGGATTGTGAGATCCCACATCGATTGGGGAAGAAAACGAAATACTCCTTATAAAAGTGTGGAAACCTCTCTCTACGCGAACATCCTTTCATTTGTTGGAGAGGTATAGGAGCATAAGCATGAGAAAAGCCCAAATAAGACCATATCTGCTCGGCTTGGACTAATACACTTAGTTTCTCATCCGATAGCCTCAAAGTGCCTCAAAGTCAAGAGCAGAAGCTTAATCCTCTAAGCGGCGAATAAACTAAGAATTTGGAATGTGTGAAAACACTGTTCCATCCATTGCGTGATAAGTTAGGCTACCTTGCTTTCTCCGATTTCAACTAAATTAAGCATCGCTCATCACATAATGACTTCACACATGCAGATTAGATAACTATGAACATGATGATCCTTAGAGAATATTGTGTTCTCTAAGGATCACTTCACCGATTTGACAAAAAGCATCAATTTCAACAAACAAAAAGATTCCGAGAATATTCACTGAAGAATCACTTCACCGACAATAGAGATTTCAGAAATCGCCGATGAAAATGACGATCCTTACAATTCGAGCTTAACTATAAGCATGTTGATCCCTAAAATCGCCAAAAAAGCAGCGAGAAAACTCATCACTAACCTGAGGAATGACTCGGAACTTCAGAGGAGGAAATTAAATCAGATAAATCAGGGGAAGCTGAGAGTCTCGAACCACGGCTGCTCCAAGAGGAAGAACTGTGCAGCATCAAACGAAATAAGAATCGAAATTTCGCAACTCGATCAGAAATTTGTCGTTTTCAGTCATTTTCTTGAATTTGACTTTTCTTCCTCTTCCTCTTCCTCTTCCTCTTCCTCTTCCTTTCCCTCAGTTACGTGGTTTGCAATCCCATCACCTAACTTCAACAGATTTATTGCAATCTATTACCTTAGCTAAAGCCAAATCAGAAATAGACACGTGGACTGTTGGTCCCGATGTGGCAGCTTACGTGGAATACTTGGGTCTCCTTCTTTGGGAAGTATCGAAAGTAGTACGTGGACCGTCCCTTCGCCGTACGATTAGAATATTGGGAGATGTTTGGTAAACTCTTTTTAAAATAAAGAAAATTGGTTTAGCTAAATTAGTCGACAGTTTTATAAAGTCAGACCTATCCTAATAAATTAGTTTTTAGTTAAATAAATCTTAATTAATAATAATTTTATTTAATTTTTATTCTCAAATTATATATATGTTTGAATTAAAATATAGACTAAAATAAAATAATTTTAAAAATTAGATAATATAATATAAGTTAATTTAAAATTTTAAATAATGTAATTATATAGTGAGAAATGGAGATTTAATTAAATAGTAACTATCTGACCTAAATATAAATTAATTATATATCGTTTGATATGGTAAATTTGTATTATAATTTGTTACCTTGAGTGGTGAATATTAATTTTTTCTAGGGCTAAAAAGGTAATTTTCTTATATAGGAAACTTTAAGTTAAAACCTTTTAGTTAAATAAATCTTAATTAACAATAATTTTATTTAATTTTTATTCTCAAATTATATAAACAAAAATATAAATAAAATAATTTAAAAAATTAGATAATATAATATAAGTTAATTTAAAATTGTAAATAATGTAATTATATAATGAGAAATGGATTTTTAATTAAATAATAGCTCTCTAATCTAAATATAAATTAATTATATATCGTTTGATATGGTAAATTTGAATTATAATTATTATATATTATAATTTGTTACCATGAATAATTAATTTTTTCTAGGGCTAAAAAGGTAATTTTATATATAGGGAAACTTAAATTAAATAGTAAAGTTTTATTTATATAGAAAAATATTAAAAATCATAAGAATTAAAATAGAATATACGATTTTATACTAAAAAGGATGAATAAACAAAAGGGTGCAAAAATGGGAAAAAAAAAAAAAAAAAAAAAACAATAATATAATAAAATAAAATAAAGGTATTCACAATTATCTTGTGGAACAGATGACGACAAAATAAAAGTCGATCGCAGTGGCTAGTTTCAAGTTTCAGTTCTGAACTTCTAAGAGTCTGTTCATCATTTGTTCCGTCCTCTGGTGTTTCTGTGCAGAGATTTGAGCTCCCATGGCGATTTCAAAGTTCGCCAGTCTATTTATTTTTCTTGTCCTAGTTTTCACGCACGTCCGCGCCAATGTATCGGTTGATGTAGAAGCGGAACATGTAGTTGAAGTCATCAGATCGGATGATTCCGAGGTTTCTGATTTGAAGGTTGAATTGGACGAGCTTAAGTCCAAGATTCAAAAGCTTGGTTATATTTCGATTATCCTTAACTCTAGCTATCGTTTCTAATAAGTTTTAATTGCTATTTTTGTGATGTCTGAGAAAAGAAAAAAGTGAGAAGGAAATCTAATTGCATGGAGAATTTAGACCAGTTCATTCGAGTATGATTTTATGATTCATGGAGTCGGTAATTTAATATTCTCTGGCCAGATTTAAAACGCCATTTTGCTTTGTGTTTATATGTATCTGATAGATAGATCTATTGTGAAGTTATTTTTCAAGTTTTTGGCAGTAATATATAGGAATTTTAGAAGTTGACAATATCAGGTGTGCTATATCTCGAAATCTGGGTTCCAATTGTTTGTTGTATTGTTGATTAGTTGAGGAACAAAAATATAGCATCGAATTATACGTTAATTTTCACTCTTGTGAGTGTCGAACAATGTACTGGATGATGGTTAGGAAGATTTCTCAAAATCTAAACTGGTATCCTGTTATTCATGTTGTTGTTTTGGTTGCTAACGCTTGCCTTTACCCAATGCTGAAGAATCCCACCTTGATGAAAAAAGCCAAGAATTGAAGAGGAAGGACGAGGCAATAGCTCAGAAGGAAAAGATCATTAGTGCCAAGCTAGATAGCATTTCGTTGCTTGAAAGTGAGATTGCTTCTCTTCAGGTTTGTGACAGTCTAGGCTTTAATCTTTTAGTCTTTCAGGATGGTTAAATTGTCACCCTCTGAACACACTCGATCTTGCTGCCGTAGTTATCTCTAAAACCCTGTATACAATGTTTCACTCAAATGCTGAATTTTTTAAAACTATTGTCACACTTAGAAAAAAGGGCAATTAGACGCGGAGGAGCAGGTTGTGAAGGCGTATGCACGTGCTCATGAATTAGAAAGACAGGTGAGAAATGAAAATCATTACTTTTATTATTATAATTTTAAACCACTGTCTTCGCTTGATGATGTACCACCCTTCTGCAGGTCGATGATCTCAAAAGACAATTGGAGATGCTGAATGCGGAGAAAAAATCCTGGGAAACTCTGGCAAATGAAGCTGAGAAGAAAATGCAGAAAGCCATTTTAAGATTAGAGAATGTAAGAAGTTATTTCACTAGTTTCTTCTCCCACACTGCTGGTTTTTCATGACATACGCCCAATGTAATTATTTATCCGGTGTTTCCTGGGTGTTCGATGAATTGAGCACATATTTATGACACATGCTTTCCTAAAAAATTGTACTCCATGCAGGCTTCATTCAAATGCTTTAAACTCTCTTATTAGATTTAGATTTTTATCACTTTTCTGACATTTGTTTATTTTGCAGATTCTTAAATATGAAATGCATGATTTTTGTTCTTTAGGTGCATTGTCATTACAGCTAGTGTGTCTGTAAAAAATTAAAATCAGTGCAGTGTATAAACTTCAGACAAGTAGAGTCAGATTTTCTGCTATAATTTTTCTTTTATAGGATGTAGTTTTTCTTTTGAAACTATCTTTCTGATTATGATAATCTTGCTTTTATTTTTTCTGACACCAACTTTGTACACGTTATGAAAATTCCTGATATTGGAAGATATTTTTTACTTCAACAGTTCCAGAAGATTCATGAAGAACAGGAAAATAGAATCCGTGTAACTGAACGAGCTCTTGAAGTAACTAAGGTACTTCATGATGCTTCTGAACTTATCAATGACAGTGACGTTTTGTTGTATATTCTTATATTTTTTTAAAAAAAATTAGGAAGAGATGAGGAAGGCGAAGTTTGAGGCAACTTCGAAAATTAAGGAGTTAACAGAGGTAATGTGTTTGAATAATATAGAGTGGTGGATATTATTTTAGATGAAACTTCAATTGTGAGGGGGATGCTAACTTTATTTCGTCCGCAGGTTCATGGTGCATGGCTCCCGCCTTGGCTCGCTTCACATTATGGCCATTTTGAGGTAATGCTCTAGTATTTTGTTTCCATTCCCTAACTTTTACTCCTCTGAGTTCTGTTCTGAAGGTTTACTCTTTGCAGTCTTTGATCAAAACACATTGGAATGAGCATGCAAAGCCTGCAATTGATGTAGCAATTCAGAAGGTAATATTATATAAGTTTCACTTCCTGTGAACAATTTTGAGAAGAAAACAAATTGCAGGTGGCATCCACCCCCCCCCCCCCCCCCCCCCCCCCCCCGAATTCACTGGTTTGCAATCAAAGTATTATTAAGGTTGAATTAAATTATGTCTTCTGGCCTCTGGGATCTGTGTGAATTGAGCTAGTTTAGTTAGTGCTTATAATTCTATAGCTCGAGTCTGAAAATAATTGAATTTCTTGACTGTATGCTCTTTTTTTTTTCTTTATATGCATGTATGTACATGTGTACACATATATTTTTTTGTTAGTAAGCCCATATTTACTTATAATCTAGTGTATGATTTAATACATTAATCAGCTACAACTCATGTTTCCAATTTGCTGCAGGCATCAGATAAGACGGCACAAGCAGCAAAATGGGCTGAACCCCACGTCAAAACAGTGAAAGTAGTAAGCCTCTAGTTTTTATTGTCTACTTGTTGTGCTTTGATATCTTTGAAGTTGACATGGTATCTCAATTAATGATGGTCTGGACTTCAATTCTCTAGTATCTTAATTCAATAGTTCAACACCTTAAAGTTCACATATTTTACAATAGAGGATGCATTATGCAATCTTGTAGCTTCACATTCTTATACTTGTAAGGTTATTTCCTTCCATGATGCTCAATCTAGAGAGTTTTCAGTATATCGTGTTATGCAATATTGTAGCTTCTCATTCATATACTGTTAAGGTTCTCTCCTTCCATGACGCTCAATCAAGAGAGAGCTTTCTGTAATAATCAGAAAGCACCGATTTTCTCGTCCACTTAATATGATCACCATTTTCTAATTCTTCAGGCCTATTAGTTTAGTCACAAGTCTGTATAAGAATCTTCCATGAATGAGAACTCTACATTTGTCTTCGTCTAAAAAATGTAAATGCTCATAAAGGTTGAAGACTTTTGACCAAATAGTTCATCCCTGGTTTGTACAAGATTGCTGCTAAAGTTCTGGCAGATAAGATATATAAAGGTAAAGCATAGTGTCACAATCACTCTTATGGCAGCGGAACAACGATTGTTCGACACTTTTTCTAACCCAGCGAACAAGTCAGCTGTATGGAAATCATAAGTCGTGGACAATTCAAACGTATGATTGAGAGATAGCGTTCAGAAAACATGAGAGATGAAATGCGTTGAGAACAATTTGTAAGAAAGCAATGTTATAGGCTAAAAGTAAATAAGCAATAACCACAACTTTGATAGCATATAACCCAAGTAGGAAGAATTGACGACTTGTCACATATCTCTATAGTACATTTTAGTCTTAGCGGGTGTAGACATGATTTTGGTGAATAGTCATACACCCCTGTATTAACACGATTGGAATAGTTAAGACCTAACTATACATGAAAGCAAGTAAAAAGGGGGTTTGGAACGCCAAAAGATTTGTTACCAGGCTGCTGATTTAAATGAGAGCAACAACATTGTTGATATATATATATATATATTTGTTTCTTTCCTTTTACTGTATGGAGTCTTTCTGACCATATTTTTTCCTAAAGTGGATTGCTCTCTCATATGCCATGACGTCGCTTGCAGAAGTATATCCCTGCTGTGAAGGAAAGATGGTTGGTAGTAAAAACAAATGTTAAACCACATGTCGAGACATTAACGATGAAAACTGAAGAATTTTACCAGACATCAAAGAGTGTGATAACTCCTTATGCAATTAAATCTAAAGAAGCTATTGGGCCGTACTATCTGGTATGTTATCTATACTGTCTTCATTTTTTCCCCTAAATGCACGTCTACTATTCACCGCAAATTCTCATTTTTCACGTTTTGTTGACAGGAAGTTAAGAAATTCAGCAAGCCATATATTGATCAGGTTGCTACTGCTACGAAACCTCATGTCGAAAAGGTTAGGGTGGTCTTGAAGCCGTATACAAAGAAATTAGTTCACGCATACGGAAAATTTCTAAAATCCGCAGCTGTATATCATCATAAGGTACACTTTCATGCATTCTTCCCCACTTCTTTAAGAATTGTAGAGGATATGCATTTATGGACTGGGTTGATGTGCTGGCTTGTGTACTTCGAACTGCCTGCTATACAATCGAGTTTATATACTAACCTAAACATTTGAAAGTCTTGCTTTTCCTTTCCCCATTCCAAGTCCGCCAGTCTCTTGTTTGGATTTCCAGTCCTAGTCCTTCCTCTCCTGTTCACAGTTACTGTTTACTTTATTTATGGATTATCATTATTATTATTTTGGTTGGTGAGGAAATATAGAACGGATCTGATATGGAATAAAAGGTTTGCCCATTAATCCCATATATGTACCTTTCCTTCCATTCTATCACCTAGACTAACTGTTAGCTTCATCATATTATTCATTTCTTTTCTTCGACATTCCTTATTTACTCTCTCAAACAAGATGGCTTGTATGGGGAAACAATATGGTAATTGGCTCCAATTTTGAACTCATGCAATTGCAATTGTCTGGTCATGTTACTTAGAAGGTATATTTACTGTTGATCATCTGAAGGTGCTAAAATGTGAGAAGGGTGATTGTCGAATTATCATCAGTTTTTGAATTGCTCAAAATGTTCGGCTGGAAATGTAAAATCTCCCCTCTAATAATAGACTGGCGATTGTTATTTATTCAAGTCAAACTACGCGATACGTGTCGTGTGTGTGTATTACATATATACATTTATATTCTCTCATAACCATACTTATCTTTTTCTTGAGATGAAATAACTATTATGTCTAAGTAAGCCATTTTTTGTTTCTTAAGGTTCAAGGTGTTGTTAAAGAGAACCTACATAAACACGAATTGACCAGGCCACTCGCAACTAGAGAATTGGAATGGTTTGCGGTATGCATTTTATGTTACTCAACATGATTTTTCCCCTCTTTTTCTTTTTCTTCCATACCCTTTCATCTTTCTAACATTGAAGTCCACTTAAAATGCTGCAGGCTTCTGCTTTGTTGGCTCTTCCTATTATTCTGCTGTTTAATATATGCTCTGCCATTTTCTGGTCAGTATCATACATACGGTTCTATGTCGATACAACTGCAATTGCTTTTCTTAGTTCTTTCATTGATCTTATGAAATCTCTCCCTCCCCCTCTCTCTCTCTCTCTATACACATATATATATATATTGAAAAAGAGTTCTTTCTTATGTATAAATATAATATTCAAGTTTCCTTGTCACTTGCAGGAAAAAAACAAAGAAACCAACTCGAAACACTGCCCACCATGCACGTCGTAAGGGTAAAAGGGGGCATCCCGACAAGTAGAATGGCAGCATTGTGTTATTTGTCAAGCTCTAGTGGGATCTAATTGAGGTTCGATTCGATCATTCCCAAATCTAAAAGTAATATTCTATGTATAGCATAATCTTCGTCATCTGAATCTGTTTGTTTGCGTTCAATCGTTTGCCGATGCAGTTCACACAGGGGCTTTCGTGGTTATTGAATGTCTTCTTGGCCATAAACTAATAATTAAGTTTTGTTTTCCTTTAAGATGTCCTGCAGTATATTTTTTGATCTTTTGTGCTAGCATTTTAGACCCCTTGTTCTGTTATTCCTGTATAGTTTTATCAGGAGATAGCCAGAGCCGATAGCCTATTCAAGTTAATGTAAAAATAGGACTTTGCTTAATTTTATTGGAGTCGTTTGCATTTTTCTACCCAACTACCAACTCTTAGATTAAACACATGTAACATTATTTCTCTATAAGAAAACTTATCTCGATTTCCATTTGGGTTTATGTCTTTGATCTGTAATGTTATTGCGCTTTCTTCGATTTTTTCCTTCCCGTTGCTAATAGAAGTATTCGCAAAATTGTTGTTTATTTGTTCATCTAAGCTTTAGCAGAAGCGGTGCACAGACTCAACTGATTAAGGTATTTATCATCGACCAAAAATGTCATGTTTTTGCATCGAACTCGAGGAACGAGGTCTCAATTCTCAGCCTTCTTTAATATTTCATAACCCAGAAATCATTGCCTTCTGAAAATCTCTTTAGAACTGATCAATCCTCACAGGTTACAGCCCAAGAGCCCTACAATGGCTAGAAAATTTTTAATCGATCCATTAGTTTGAAGGCTATTTGGTCTCCAATAGTGGCTATGGTTGATGGTCAAAGATGGCTACCGTTTATCCAATTCAAAGATTCCTTTCTGAAAATTTGGAAATTCGTTTTGGCTTTCTCTTGACTCTCCTAATATTCCAATGGCTATGCCGACATCTCTTAACTCCCTCAATCCTAGAATAAAACGACATTAAATTATTTTTTAGACTATTTTGCTAAAATATTTAAATTTTAAATTTTCATCGCATTTAAATTTTAAATTTTCATCGCATTTAAATTGTTTTGACCTGTAAAATTATTGTCTTTTAACTCATCGCATCTGATGTTTACCCGATCCAATTTTTCTTCAATTATTAGAATTTGTTCTATTTTAGTTTATTTACTTTCAACAAATCTTTAAAATAGTTACGGATATATTTACACGAATGTAGGTTGAGTCAGTCCCCTCCAACTACTCGAATCACATAAAAGTTTGAAAATATATTCACATTACATCTTTTTGTTCATGAAAATTCTTGTCATTATTCAATCGATTTCGGTAAATTTAACTTCAAATGACATATATATGTATATATATATATATATATTAACCATTATTTTCTTTTCTACATAATATTTAAATATACTTAGCTATTATATATATATGTGTGTGTATGTATATATATGTATCTGTATGTATGTATGTATATATATATCTATATTTATGTATGTATGTATATATACAGGAAAAGCAGAATCCTGAGAGATTTCACAACGAATTGTACAGAGCATCTTACTTTGCTTACAGCTAAAGCAAAGAATTAACTTTTAAAACGTTCAATATTTTGTAACAAAGTGTTCTTTTCTTCTTCCTTCGAAAGAAAAATAAGAACCGAATAACAAAAACAGTCCCATTGAAACAAACACATAATAATCACAGTATAGGACTGAACCAAAACTCCAAACCACAATCCGATCATTGGAAGTTCGAAAATGGATAAATAAATTTCAATCCAACAATCTGAAGCTCCTGGAGACGATGGATGGATCAGCGAAACGAGCAGAGAAGGATCTGCAGAGATCATCAGGATCAGAGCCCCAATTTTCTTGTTCAAAATTCAACCGATAAGCATTTGGATTATACGAAGAACGCAATTCAACTGAAGAACAACTGAAGATTCTTCTCTTCTCCTTCTTGAATTTCTGCCACAAAATCTGCCATCCGAGGAGTCGTTTGCTTTCTTGTTCATTCGAAGAGCCACAGCTTTGACCTAACCTGATGCTTTGGCTACGTGAATTGCGCCATTTGATTCCCATTTACCGATTGAAGCTCTCAAACGATGAATATCGGAAGCAAAAATCGATGAACTAATTGGAGAGAAAATGGATGGTTTAAAAGGGAATTGAAACTCAACTGAAGAAAAGAGCCGCCGAAAGAGAAAGAGGCTCTGTTTTTCCCTCTCTCGTGTGTGGAAATGAAATGGAAAGAGTCAGAGAGTGACACCCTCGTCTGATTGTATAATGTATATAATCTAAATGGAAATAATGATGGGAGTTCGGCAATTAGGATTAAAATATAAACGTGACGATTGGATTCTCATTTGACTTTAAGCCTTTGTATTATACAAAATTGATGAACTCAAAAAAAGGAAAAAAAGACATTATATAATTTGAATAGCCAATAGGGTAGGTAATGTTAGATGAACACCCGAGATTCCCTAAATTAGCTGACGTAGGATGTGGGACTTTCATTTGGAGTCCATTAATTGACATTTGAGAATTCTATTGGCATGATTCTGATACCATGTTAGATGAACACGACTCTCCACAATAGTATGATATTGTTCACTTTAAGCATAAACTCTCATAGCTTCACTTTAAGCATAAGCTCTCGTGATTTTGCTTTAGACTTCCTCAAAATGTCTCACACGAATGGAGATAGTAATTCTTGATTATATACTCATAATTATTCTCTTTATTAGATTTTAGGGAAAATGTCCATTTATACCTTTATATTTTGGAAATTGAGTGAATTAAATATTAAAAATAATAATTATATCAATATAAATTCAAAAATATTATAAATGAATCAATTTAGATTATTTGTTATTAATTATAAAACCCGACTCAATCATTTAAATAAAATTATTTATTTAAAAAAAAATATTATTATATAGTTCTTTTTATTGAATTTTTATTCTGAACGGCATGAAGTTTAATACGTCTATAGCACCTACCCTATTCATATATATATTTAGGACTAATTAATTGGTATTTTATAAATCTAAAAAAAAAAAAAATTATTTTTTTAATGCCAATTTCAATACTACCAATGTACTAAATAAACAATCAACAACAAAATTGATGTATTTTTTAAAAAAATTAAATTAATTAATCATGTAATTTGTTTTATCTTTATTAGATTAAATGAGATAAAGCTGATAATAATTTTTGGGTTTATTTTCCTTTAATATAAATTTAAATTTTGGTAGTTTCTACTTGACTTATTCCATTATTTATTGAAGTTAAAATAATATCCATATCCAAAATGTTCTTAAAATAATATGATTCCAGAGGAACTAAATTCCAAGCCAAAATTAAATTTGTATAGGTCAAGACAACCCTACATAAGATGATTTAAAATTGCTTTAATTGATCCCTCGTATTCTATACAGCTACAACAAATTGAGCACCAAAACTAATTATAGGCATTAGTTATCATCAAAACATCAAGATCATAACCTAAACTAAGAACTAATTTTAGCAGAGGCAGAGAAGGAAGAAGGCCATGGATACATAGATAGTGACCATCTCACATACTTCCTGGGCCTCAATGTTTAGAACAAATATGTGAATTCCATGTATACTAACCAACCATAATGGCATGTCTCCACATGCAGCTGCTGCCTTCATTCCAAAGCCTCGATATTTGGGCATGTGCGTGTAGGAAGGGAAGGCCGACTACTACATAAGCTAAAAGACAACGACTACAAGCAAAACCAGAAGCCACTCACCTAGAAATTTCCTCTCGCTGACATTAAGTTCTCCTTCTGATGTTTCGGCTGATCCTTGGAAAGCTAGGACTTCATCTGACCGATTTCCACTCATTTCTGCAAGAGGAAGATCGTATTAATTTATTAATTCCATAAAAACTACACTATGAACCATGAGACGGATATAATATAGAAAAACATAACGTTTTTTTGCTCTAATGAGAAGGAAACAACATTTTTTTTTCTTATAAGAGATAATTTCTTACAAACGGGATGAATAATCCATGGTGTTTACAAAAGACCTTCCAAATTTGCAATGAGGGAGGTACAACCGTAGGAAGAGTAAAAATATTAGACAGTTTAGACCAAGATATAGCTTGGTAAACAAAATTGTCGAAAAGTTTTGCGCAAATATTCTCTAATTTCTTTATTTCCACAAATTCCAAAAGAAAGCCACAATGAGATTTTTCCATAGTAGGGTTTTTGCATTCTTGAAAGGGTGGTACGTTAGGCCATATCCATAAGAAAACAACAAATTTTCACCCGACCACCAAGCCATTACAGCAGAAAATAGGTAGATATTTCACATTTGAGTAAGATCAAGAAGGTTACCAATGGACAATTGCCGATAAATCCACTTTGATAACTTGCAGGAGCAAGATAATTAAGTCTGTCGTCTCTGGTACTAGCAAGACAAAAGTACTCCCATGATTCAAAATGTGCTAGATCAAAAGGATTCTCAACTGGTTGAACGCCACTGTGAGGCCAATGGAGCTCATCTAGATTTCAGCTTGCCCTTGAGTTCTCTTAACTCCTCTTCTTGTTGCTAGAAGTAAAAAGAACAAATAGAGTTGAGAAAAGATACCAACTTCAATGATAACGTTTCATCATTTAAGTTCAATATATAGAAATTTAAACCTTAAACAACTTTCTGCAGGCGCGTTCTGATCTTTCTTGTAGTAAACACCATTCCATGGCCATGTCGTATTCTACTGTGTTCGGCTGAGAACAATGCGAAGTTGATACAGCTTCTTTCTGGGCAGTAACCAAGAATCAATGAATAGATGAAGAAATGGGGGAATGAATACGCACGGTCTTAAATAGTGTAATCGGTGTATTTCAGAGAAGAGGCACACATTACCATCTCACGTTGCATTAGATGTCTAAGCTTATCAATACTGTGATGCCCAAAAAAAAATTGTTTCTTTGACGGAAGTTGAGGAATTGCAAAGCTACCAACAAGAGCTCTGCGAAAATTCAAGGGAAAAAATTAGCTGGAAAAGCTATATAACACACCTTGTGAGCTATTTTTACAGCTTAATTGATGTTATTCTTGATAATTTTCAGGCTATTCCCCCATATATCTCTGTTCATAACGGAGTAATCGGACTATGTAAATAAAACAAAAGATTTCAAGGAATGCACCAAAATTGATGGCCAGTAATGGAAAATGTGTCAAACTAAAATGAGAAAAGTAAACGGGGAAGACAACTATCAAAATAGTTACTGCCGCTATGAAATCAGAAACCACCATCTAATGACAAATCAAGGCCCGAAACCGGCATGTTAAACTAGTCGAGAGGGCCAGATCCAAATGCTTTCGAACAATAACACTCACTATTTAATGAGAAATACCTTAGAAGAAAGGAGATCAGC
This sequence comes from Cucurbita pepo subsp. pepo, assembly GCF_057944985.1. Classification (NCBI taxonomy): domain Eukaryota; kingdom Viridiplantae; phylum Streptophyta; class Magnoliopsida; order Cucurbitales; family Cucurbitaceae; genus Cucurbita; species Cucurbita pepo. Next base: position 2,460,630 of record NC_141803.1, read on the forward strand.
AGAAAGTAAGAGAAGTAAAGACTATATTGAATCCAAGCTTACCTCCCATTTGCAAGTAATAAGCAACCTTCATCTAATTTTCTAACCACTTTATCTGCTGCTTCCTTAGTTTTGAATACAACATGAGCTTGACCTACAAAAAGTGGGCAGCAGAATTCTCAAGGAACAACACAAACAATAATAATAGAATTTCAAAAGCGCAGGGTCGTTTTATCGATAATATGGAATATGAGTTGGGAAAATGTCCTAAACTCATACCTATGTGAGGCATAGAAATTGCAGTACGCTGAATCATCTTAGCTGTGCAACTCTCGTTGAAGGCATGCCAGACAATATCCTGGAATGTTGTACAGAAATAACAAGAGGGGGTATCTTACTACCATATAAAGTAGGTTTCATTTATGGTAATTAAACTGGTCTAAAATTTAAATAATAGGGTAAGCTACACTTTTGGTACCTAAAATTTGGGATTAGTACCTACTTGAACCCTGATGTTTATAAGGGGTACTTGATCCCTGATTTTTTTAATTATGTACTGTTTTTTTTCCTAGTGTGGCTTTTTCTCTCTCCCTTCCCCTACTTCTCCCTTGACCATCGCCGATCTCGCATTCTAGTAGTTGTTCCACTGTTCGTCTCCTCACCCATTTAATTACGCCACACTAGCTTTTTGTTAGTCAACTAAAGATCAAATTTAGTTTAGAGACCATTTAGAACTATTTTTCAAATCTCGGGGGCTCAAGTGTTTATTTCGAAACCTCAGGGACCAAAAGTGTATTTTGCCCCAAATAACAATACAATGCAGGAGCATGTCACATCAAATAATCAAAGCAAAAATTTGATTTATTACCTCCACTTCACCTGAAGTGTAAGCAGGATCCAAATTCTGAATTAGAACAAGTGTTCCTTGCTCATATGCATCTTTTATTCTTTCTTCCCACGGCTGGCATAGAGATGATCAGTTTAATTGGTTTAGAATAATTACATCAAACCTTAGAAAGAGCAAGATAACAACATCGCAAAAACTGGCCATGTAAATGGGATCTAGTTTTAGGTACAAAACAAGAACTTTCATCAATCAATACAGTGAAAAGAAATGACAAAATGAGAGGAAAGCATCAACCGACCTAATGGAAGATTACAAAAAGCTCATTTAATTGGCTCAAAAGTTCGGCCAGTCGTAATCACAAAAAAGAGGTTGTAATTAGCATCAGCCACCGAATAAGAGCTACAAAAATCTATCCATGATGACTCCTTTTTGGATATTACGGAGGTCCAACCTTTTCTTTCAACACCTACTGGTTAAGGGACCTTGTTTCTTCTTACCTTTGTGAATATTTATAGCTTACCATTTTAGCAAGAAAACCTTCCATGTTTTGAAGACTTCCCCTCCCCCAGAACACACGGTCATTACTTTTCAACTGTCTAGAGAATTTATGATTAAGTGGAATGTTGATGAGAGTGACAGAGCAACTACCTAACCAAACAAGGGCCGCCCACCCATTGAAGTGTAAAGGAAAATGTAATATCCCGTTTCATTTTGAGACCTTAGATCTTCTTGCCCTAAATCTCGGTTCTAGTTTTGCACAGAGAATTTTACTCAATTTGTACGGTATCACTCTTACAGTTCTTGTCACCTTTTCAAAACCTTCAAATCACCTGTCTTCTCAACCTTCATTCTCCTTACTTCTCTGAAATCTTTTTTGTGCTCCTCATTAAAAAGAAAAGGAAGTAGAGGCCTAAAATCATGGCTATTTAAACTCCAAATTGGAAATAAATAGAATAACTAAATAAATGTGTAGAAACAGCGGAAAAGACAAATGGATCCCTTAGACAGACATGCAGTTAAACAAATACTAATGTAAAATAAAAGAATCCGACATTAACAACATGAATAACTAAAATGATACGCAACCAAAGAGTGAAAGATTGACTTACCAGTCCCTTGAACCATCTGCTTCTATCCTGTCCAATTGTTGAAAATCATAACAATCAGAACCTTAAAATCAATCTGAATAGAATTTTTGTATCAAAATAAACAAGAAGATATATCGGGCCATTATAAATGGTCCATATTCCACTACAGTTCCATACCATTCCAAAGTAAAACTTAAAATGGGTTGGACAAGGGAGACCTGAGAATTAATTCCAGTAATGACTAACAACTAACATGACGCAAATGCAGTGCTTCATTTCATGAACAAAAAACTATTGTACAAGCAATAAGAAACTGATTGAGGTAAATATTATGTGTACCATCATACTCCACATCTGCTAATTCTATAGGTCAAACAACCAAATGAATTATACTATTTTATGTTTTCCAATTTTTTTTTTTTTTTTTTTATTTTAAGGAGAAACTTAGCTTAGTCGAGAGAAATATACTAGAAATACAACTTACAGCATCTGGCCTTCTAGTAACTTCCACAATTTCACCATCTATTTTGCAGTCTGTAACTGAAGATATTTGGGAAGAGGCCTTTAGGTTCTTGCCATTAGAAACCTTTGTTGGCTTCTCATCTAGTTTGGGCTTCTTTATAAGGCTATCTTTGGTTTCATGATAATCTTTGGTTTCAGAAACAAGAACCTTAGGTGGGGAAGCCAGTGTATCGCCATTTTTGCAATTGAGGGCAAGCCTTTCAATGTCACTCTTGGTCTTTCCATGAGATAATTGAACAGAACTATCTAGTTTTGCCTTCTTTGCTGACCTATGTTCATCTTCAGCAGAGGCCCTGGGGCTTTTAACTCTACCGTCAACATCCTTAGCTCGAGCTTCAACACCTTTACGGTGTATCTCATTAGAATCAATTTCAGGCTTCGGAGATACCTTATCATCTAAGATGTTTTCTTGTTTACTACTAGTTCTAGCCATTCCATTTCCCCCATCAATCACACATACTCCAGACCTCTCTCCATTGGAGGATTTCTCAATAGGCTCCTCCAACTCAACATTTTCCTTTGTGGACTTCTTGAAAGAGTTTTCAGTAGTCTTCAAAGTTAGTTCCCCATTGGAAGTATTACGTCCAGAAGGATCTTCTGATTCAGTATCTACAATTGCAATGACACTTGCATCTTTCCCATCCGTATCGGTCCTCGTAACATCTTTTGACGTATCTAATCTATTAAGCAAAAATTTAACTGCGATGGAAAAAGAAACACTCAGTTTTGATACCCCATTGTAACAAATCAGCCAAAGGTCAAACTAATGAGAAATTGTTATGAAAAACTGAACTCGAACCTTCTACTCCAGCAATTTTTGCACACATCTCATTGCAGACCTCTTGTTTTCCAACATCAAATGTACGAAAAAATACAAAATCAGCCTTTTCGAGTTCTTCATCTGAAGGTCGTGGATTTCTGCTGTCATCTGAAACGCAGATAACGTTGCACTTTCCAGCAATTGCTTCCTGGTTTGAGACACAAAATATACGGAAATGAGTTGTTAAAAAGAAATTAACAGTCTCACTCACACACACACACACACACAATCAATTCCTTCAATCGTTTTTTTTTTTTTTTTTTTTTTTTTCCTTTCTTTTGAATGAAGAAACAAACCCATTGATATAAAACCAGTATTTTCAAAGTGCAAGACATGCCCCAATTCAATAAGTCTCTTAATTTCCTTAAAGAAAGAGGTGACAAAAAGGCATTGCTAACATACCAATGACTTGCAATTCTTTCTTTACTAGAATAGACTTCAATTCTTTCTTTACTTCCTTGTTTCATAATTTTTACCAATGACTTGCAATTAACAAGTGAACTTGTTGGACAAACAAGGTAAAAGAATCAAGAGAAAGAGTATATTTGCCACAAAACGGTAAAGTTACAAGCTAAAAATTACCAGAGGATTAATATTGGCAAGGCCAACACCATCACCAGATGCCAAAAATAATTCATCTTCCCGTGTGTCTTCAGCTCCAAGATAATTACGAATCTCACAAGACCGAAAAAACCAAAGAATTTTTACTTTCTTTGTCTTATCAGGATTCTGCCAGATTTTAAGAATTTTGCCAATATAAGGCTCTGGTTCACCTTCCTTATATAGGTAGACAGAATCATAAAGAAAATATTCTACACCGTCGTAAGTAAACGATTCATAAAAGGTCACGTCCTTCTTCTTCCCACCAATCCCTTTCCTTTTGCCCCATTGAAATTCAACATTCTCCAATTGCTCTATCTCTACCATAATACCAATGCGGGCCTCCACAATAAGAAATGCAGCTGGAACAAAAGACAGTAACACATTATCTGATAGCTTCAAAAAATGTAACAGGAATGTCAAAAAAAAAAAAAAAAAAAAAAAAAAAAAAAAAAAATCTACTACAACTTCAATTTTGTTTGAAGCATACCCTGAAATCAAGAGAAACTAATTTCACTTGAGTAAACAGAAATCCGATGTGCAAGCGAAGGTAAAATCGGTATTTCAAAACTTCAATTCCTCGAATGGAGAAATTCAGAACTCCAAAATCCACCGACCGAGTGTTTCTTTCAGCACATAAAATACAGAAACCCGCGCGACATTCATCAAGCATTCCAATACTATTCTAGCCCTAACTTCAAGACCAATCAAGAATGGCAGAACGATAATGTATGAACATTTTTACAATTTCACAAACAGAATCGTTTTGATACCTGAAAGCGACCATGAAAGGTGAAAGAAAGTGCTGAAGATCTCTGATGATATAACGATGGAAGAGGCGCGAACCACACAGACCGAAATCTGGAGGGAAATTAACAGTGGACGTAAACTCACTCAGCCAGTAGAACCCTAATCGCAAACGCGCGGTAAGGCACCGCCAACCTGCGTTTGAGCGGGCGCGTGTGGCGCGTGTGGCGCGTGTGGCAATTGTCTGAAATATTCCTCCAATTTGATGGAACTGAAAATTAGGGCTTGTGGACTTCCTCCGAACAACTTGGGCCTGCAGGAAAATTGGAGTGTATAATCTCTAAGGTAAAAATATATTATTTACAGTTTTACTTTATTACATTAAATCGTTTTCCTAATTTTACCGTCTATTTCAATTATTTCCCAATTTTACTTTAGTCATTTTAGTAAATTCAATTTAGTATTAAAATATTACCTTTTGTCATTTTTTTAACAACAAAGATAAACTTTGTCATATATTTTAACGAATACTTTTTACTCCTAGGCATATCATTTACGATTTTTACTTAAATGATTAAGCTAATAGAAATTACTTTTGTGATAATAATTATACAAATTCGAAAAAAAAATATAAAATAAGAATAAGAGAAGATGATCCATTGCTGATGCACAACCATCATAATTTTATAAAATTACCATATGAGTATTACCACAGTAACTAATTTCTTAACCAGATAACTAACATCCCAAATTACACAAAAGTCCCCTACCAAAAAAGAAAAACAAAGTGTAATATATGAGTGGCATAGTAATAATAATATTACAAGAAAAGTAATTTAGGTTTATTTTTAACCTACGTGCCACGTGGACCAACCAGAAGCACAGTAAGTTTTTTTTATTATTATTTTTCTTTTTTCTAGTATTTTGAAACCCACACAAGGTGGTCCTGTGGAAGGAAGTGGCAAACTGGAACGGTCCCTGGCTTGATCTTCAACACTTGAAAAGCCAAATGCTTTGGGTTCCAAGCTGACGTGTCGGTATGACACACGGCCACCGCGTCAGCTTTGGTCCCGTCAGCACCGACCAGACCAACCTTGTAAACTCGCGTGTGTTGCGTGGAGTGGCAATAAAACACTGAGTACGGATAGCTCAACTTGTGGCACACAACCGCCGTCGTCGTCGCCGGAGGCGATTTCTTCGCCAAATTCGCCACCGTAAACTGCTGCAAACCCGTCTCTTTCTCGACTTCCGTCGAGACCAACGCCACCTCCTTCCCCAACTTAGAGGTGCTGAAATCCACCATCGACTCCAACGACGTGGCGCAGTACTTATCCTCGCCGGCGATGCCAGGCGCCTCGCATTCCTCGACGGCGTTCCGGATCAGCTGGGCCGAAAGACTCGTGGGTTTAACTGAGAACCGGTCGAGGATTTGGGGGAGTTTTTGGGATGAGAAGGGAACGGTTTTGGCTACTTCACGTGGCAAGAAAGTCGACGTGGCCGGGGAAGTTGGTTTGGGGAAATGAAGGGTCAGCTTTGAACCGGGCCGGAGTTGGTTTTCCAGAAAGAAAAGGGCGGTATTTGGGTCGTCGTGAAGTTGGGTTTCTGTGGCGGCGTAGATGTAATTGAAGGGATTAGAGCCTGGCTTAACTCCCACGTAAACTGGCTTCCCTTTGTGACCGGTGTGGACGTTGACGCCTCCTTTACCGACGTTAACGGAGGTGCCTCCTCCGGGCTTCGCTTTTGGAGCGTGGACGTTAACCCCTCCTTTGCCAACGTTAACGGAAGTGCCTCCGGTCTTCCCTTTTGGAGCTTGGACGTTAACCCCACCTTTGCCGACGTTAACGGAGGTGCCTCCGGCCTTCCCCTTCCCGGTGTTGACGTTTACGCCCCCTTTGCCGACAATCACCGAAGTACTTTTGCCTTCTAGAAGGTCTACAAAATATATTTTTGGTTATATATATATATATATATATTGGTCTATTGTTTTTAATTTAAAATAAATTTTAATGATATGAAAATAAAATTTTAAAATGAGTTTGGAGTATGTTCATGTAGCCTACGTCTAGCAGATATTGTCTTTTGGGTTTTAAAACGCGTTTATTAGAGAGGTTTCCATACTCTTATAAAGGGTGTTTCGTTCTCCTCTCCAAACCAACATGGGATATCACAATCCACCCCTTTCAGGGCCCAATGTTCTTGTTGGCACATCGCCTCATATCTACCCCTTTCAGAAAACAGCCTTCTCGTTGACACATCGCTCGGTGTCTGGCTCTAATACTATTTGTAACAGCTCAGACCCACCGCTAGCAAATATTGTCCTCTTTGGACTTTCCCGTACGGACTTTCCTTTAAGGTTTTAAAACATGTTTACTAGAAAGAGGTTTCCACACCCTTATAAAAAGGTGTTTCATTCTCCTCCCAAACTGAGATATCAGAGTTTATAATTGTATACTGACCAGAATTGAGGAGATCTTTAATGGCTTTTGGCATCGGAGTGTTCGGTAATACAGAACTCCAATATTGTTCGGGCGAGAGATTGGCATGACTAATGGCAACTGCAAGCTGCAAAAAAAAAAAAAGTAATTCTCGAAGAATCACAAACGGATCAAAATAATATGTAAAAATTTGGTAGTTTTGAAATGTTTATGACTTACGAATAGTAAAAGAAAGACGAGTGAAAAGCGAGACTCCATTGAAACAAACCCAGGAAGGCTCAAAGCAATTAAAGATAATAAAATTAAAAAACCGTGCTAAAAGAAGTGGAAATGAGTGGGAAGATTTATAAGGATGGAAGAAGAAGAGGATGGCATCAGAAGGGTAGGCAACTTTTGTCAAAATAGTAACTTCCAACTGCCTCCGCCTCACCAACTTAAATGGCCCATTATGTCGTATGGGACAGGTGGATTAATATATATATATATATAACGGGCCCACATATGACTCATTCCATCCAGAAATCCGTAACATGTATCTATCGAGTTCTATTTAGGTATTGGCCTTGTTGTGCCCATATCATGTTATTTACAGATACCGTATCGAATAGCGGAATGCATAATTCAACCTCCGACACTCAAGCTGTGGTGTAATATCGACACACCTGTGTCACTTAGTACTGTTTTTGAAAAATTCATTTCAAAGGAAGTCACCTAAGACACTCGTCTCGGCGTGCTCGCCCTCATTGAAGCACACAACGTGTCACATGGTAGCTTGTTTAGGCTACATGACCTAAAGGTGGTGGAGAGCTGTAACGAGCCCCACAAAAATTTGGGTAGGGACAAAGAATATAATTTTAGTCCCTGACCCCATTTAGCTAAGCGAGGAGAAATCTCTTTGCTTCCTCTCTCATTTTCGTTTACATGGCCGCATTTTTTATTTATATAAATAAATTGAAATATAGTTTTACGCCACCATTTAATAAATTGTTAAAATCTCACAAATTTATAATTGTTAGAGTAATTTTGAATCAATTAGTTTTAGTTATTGTAATTATTAAATTTTTGTTTAAATAAATCTTAAATTTAATATTTGTATTTTAGTCAATTTTTATTTTAATCCTTCAAAATTAAGTCAAAATTGAATAAATAATAATAACAATAATTTATCAATAAAAAATATTTTCAAATTTTATAAATGGAATGATAATAGAGATTATTTTAAAAAATGATAAATAAAATAACATTTCAGCCAAATTTTAATTAAATAATTAATTTAGTTCAGATTTTAAACATTAATAGGTCACGAAAATATTCCCAAATTTGTACTGACATTTAAAAAATTCATAGCCATAAAAATGAAATTAAATAAACTAATAATTTAATCCATCATCCTACATTCATTAATAAAATGTGACTGCTTTCCCCCAAACTTACTGGGTACATCATACCTTCATTAATTAAGCGTGAATATTTTCACTAAATTACGATTATGCCCCTACAGAATTTAATCCAACTAGTTAGTGCCACGTTTTCTGATCCTAGACCAATATTTATATGCCACGAAAGGTCACCCAACATCCAATCACGTTCTGCCACGTTTCAGTATCCAAGGGCTCCTTACAAAGGAATTTTTCTAGTACTATGATACCTTTATTTATATTAAGCATATAATAAACATTTAAAAAATAAATGCTGAAGAGAAAAAAAAAATATATATATATATATAAATATCGTAATATTATAAAAAATTTACGTGATACATGCTTATTTTCTTCAACATTTAATTATTGTTATTTTATTTCATGAATTCTATATGATTTTTTAGAAAGAAAAAGAACAATTAATTGGATTTGTTTAAAAATTAATTATTTATTTACCTAACAACTGCCGTATTTATTGATCTGGTCGTCGGAGCTTTCCTTAATTATTTGTGGTTGCCGGCCAATTTGGAATGTCATCCCATTAAAAATTATTCGACTAATTTTAAAATTTAAAATAAAATGAAAGTGTAGATACGGAAGGAGTTGTCTCCTGTGTATTTGTTTCGTTTGTCTCGAGATACATTTAAAAAATAATAATAATAATAATAATAATAAATCGTTCGAATTTTTTTAAATATGTTGAATATTAAAAATCGTGACCAAAGTTTTCATGTGGCCTTATTAAATTACAAATTATTTCAATTAAGAGTAAAAACAATTAATTGTATTTGTTTCAAATATTTAATTTATTATGGTTCCAGACAACAGCTGCCATATTTATTGAACTTTTGGGATGGCTGCAGCATGGGTATTGTTTTCTCTGCCATGTCTGCCCTTACTGTGGTTCTCGCCCATATGGAATGCTACCCAATTTTAGTTTCCCCTCCTAAATTAATAAAATATTCTTAATCTTTTTTTTTAAATAATCTTAAAAAAATGTAATTAATACCCTTATATTTGTTTAAAAAGTTAAAAATATATCGCTACTATTAATATAGAGTGGGGTACGTGAGAGAGAGTGCACTACGTGGAGAAGAAATCGACGCAAATGAGAAGCTGGTGTGGCCCGAAATGGTCATTATAAGGCCATTGAAATCTAATCCATAAATGATGACGGGATGTTTAAATTATTATCGATGAACGTTGAAAAGTCATTTAAATAGAAAGAAATTACCGAAAAAATAATCGCTTAGTGTAATATTCCGTTTTAATAAAAATTTAAGTCTTAATCTTTGAATTTTACATTAAGTTGAATCATATAAAAAGACAACATCGTAAATTCAAAAAAAAAAAAAAAAGAAAAAATCCGAATTTTATCCGTTAAAATATCTCAGACAGCTTTGCTATACACATCATATTACAAGTGTTTGGACACAGGGGCAAAGTTATCCTTATCCAGGATATGAATAAATGGGATTCAGTAGCTCCAACAGCGAATAGCACTCGCAAGATAACAGCAACTTCCACCAATCTTCGATTCTATTGCCGGTTTAAAGTAAGCATTGGGACACTCTTGCCAGCGCTGTTGCTTTGTAAACTCTCCAAAATTCACGGACACTGTCAAACAGTGCAGGCTATTCAATATATAATTCAAGATTCATTTTCAATAGATCCGACTCGAGATCGAGCGCTTTTATTTGCAGTCATTGTTGATCACGCTCGAAATCGTGTACTTGGATATGAGGACTGAACTGAAATTTTAGATAAATAACGACCTTTATGTATTACCAACACGAGCATAACTGATAAGATATTGTACCTGGTTGACTCGGGAAGGCGAGTTGGCAAGATGCTTTTTCAGTGCTTGAGCCAGTAGTTTCTCAGCTGAGCAATATGTAGAAGTATTTCATCCCGACCCTGATGGGTGACACTGCTAGTCATGATCCACGGGGGAGTCGTTTGGAAAAAACCGCTTATCAGTTCGTGAAAGTCGCTCACGTTTTCTTCGGGTCGTTTTCCACCGTTCTTTTTCTTCTTTCGTTTGTCACATTTCGTAAATATTATCGTCATCGGAATCTGCAGAAACCATTCCATATCAAAATTTCTTAAAAACCAAGGCATCAGATCAGTTGAAGGAAAAACTAAATTACCTGATTCTGACCCAACCAACTAGCATAGTCAAGATCAATTTGTTTGGCAGGAATGCTTGCATCTATAAGAAGGAAAACCGAAACCAACGTCGACCGATTCAGAAAATAGTTCCTCGTAAACTTGTTCCAATCCGTTCGGAGTTCCTGTGGTGCAGCTGCATACCTAAACGCATGGAAGGAACAAAGTCGGACAGTGAACTCAAATCACTTAGAAGCAAGTTTGAAAGTCGAAAAACGATCTTCTGACCGACATCGAAACACGTTGAAGCTGAGACATACCCGTATCCCGGCAAATCGACCAAGTACCAACTATCGTTAATTCGAAAGTGGTTTATGCACTGTGTCTTTCCTGCAAGAAGACATGGAAATGTTCATATCCATATCCAACATTCTGATAATACAAATGGGAGAGTCTATATGAGATTAAACTGTACAAAAGATTTCGGACATTCGAGGTTTAAAGTTCACAAAAATATTGTTACGTGCCTACCCTCCCCCACCGTTTTTTTTAGTATCTATGACGGTTTGGACTAGCATGCATGCACCTCGACTATATTCATAGGACAACCGCGTCACCTATTATATTTGGTTGCTAAGATTATTAGGATCACACAACAACGCACACACTCGATCTAGATGAACACAAAGATAAGAGAGTGAAAAGGCAAAGATGAACATTGGCTAAAGGTTTATATCAATGGCTTCAGGTATGTACAGTAAGAGACAATACAGAGAACGCAGAAAGTATATTTTCACAGAGATGACCTTGACACTTGTTATTTTGAGATCATATCTAACATTCCGAATTTGCCTCAATTTGGTACCGCTCTTGTGGCCCGCACGCAAGGTCTCCCTCACAATTCCTTAGTGCATATGTACCCCTCATAAGATAACAGAAAAGGCCTATAGCCCGCCTACAATTATGATGCAAATAAGCCCTCTGGCATCGAAGTAACTCCCTTATTCCTTTTTCTACCCATTCTCTCTCACACGTTCCTAAGCTAGAAGTTTTCACAAGACGAAGCAAAACTTTACGTTCTATGCTTAGTGAGATCCCACAATGGTTGGAGAGGGAACGAAACATTCTTCATAATGGTGTGGAAACTTCTCCCTATTAGACGCGTTTTAAAACCGTGAGATTGACGGCTATACGTAACGGGTCAAAACAGACAATATATGCTAGTGGTGGGCTTGAGCTGTTATAAATAGTATCAGAGCCAATCACCAGGCGGTGTGGGCCCCCAAGGGGGTGAATTGTGAGATCCCACATTGGTTGGAGAGGGCAACGAAATGTTCCTTATAAGGTGGAAACTTCTCCCTATTAGACATGTTTTAAACCCGTGAGGCTGACAATGATACGTAACATGTCAAAGCAGACAGTATCGGCTAGTGGTGAGTTTAGGCTGTTACAAAATCCGTCGCTTAATGGATCTAATAGGTAATGAGCTCTTAAAATATTTGTTCTGTTAAGCTATGTTGTACAATTATCTTCTATTTCCTTGAACAGCCCTCTAATTCTTTGATCCATATTCATCTCGAACACAGTTTGAAACTACACCAAACACATCACAACAGCTACAACATATGAACAGAACCCAAACAATCAAGATGAACTTAGGTCAGAACAAACGACTCACCTGGTTTCTTGGAGGTAAGAGCAAGCTTCTTCCGCCGAACAAGCGAGTTCAACAGTGAAGATTTCCCCACATTCGAGCGCCCAACAAGCGCAAATTCAGGAAGCCCATCAGAAGGGCAATCCTCAGTTGTCACACTACTCTTCACAAAATCCGCCTCAGAAACCTGCGCATCCCTCGCGTACCGACCCAATACAATGTTCGAACCTTTCAAGATTCTCGGCCCCGCACCACCGCCGCCGGAAATATCTGTTTCCGGCGGCACAAATAGCTTATCAGGGGATATAGATAACTGGATTTCTTCCGGATATTCCGAAAAATCGGTGATCGGAATTGGTTCGGCCGGAGTTACAGTGGATTTGGGCAACTGGAATGAAGTCGATGTGAAAATGGGGGCTGCTGTTGCCGCGACAATCGGTTTATTGGCCGGAAATGCGCTAAAATTGCGATGGATTGGTAAAGTAAAGAGAGAAATGTTGATTTTAGAGAACTGGGAGAGAACCATCTCTGAGTTCGTGAGCATTTGCTCGCCTCTCTGTGGAGGTTTCTCAAGATTGAAAAAACGGCGGGTCTGGGGCTTCAGATAATGTTAACAAATATATAAATAAATAAATAAATAAATAAATATATATATATATATATATATATATATATAATATTTAATGATTTTCTAGGCAATTTGATGGAAGAAAAAAATTAAGATGAAATTTGATACACTTTTTACCGATTTATTAAAATTTGATATTTACCCTAATTTTTTTTATAATAATTAAAAAAAAAAAAAAAAAAAAATCGTAAATGCAAGCCACGTATAAAATCTAGAGCATTGCGCATATAGGCGCCGGATCGCGAACTCCGGAGTGAACTATGGCGGTAGCGCGAAACAGGGTTCTGGCATTGGCCAAAGGCGGTTCCTCCAGGATTCCGCTACGGTTTCAGGAAGCTCATTATCGATGTATTTGCCGGAGATTCGTTTCTACTGATCCGTCGAATTCGATTTTGAATCCTCTGGTTCTCAGGTTGATTCAGGAGCCAAGTTCGTCTGTGAAATCCGTGCTTGATTCGCCGGAAAATGCTTTTCTCGGCAACTCGCGACTTTCCTGGAAAGCTCTTGTTACGTCTCTTATATCTTCTTCGTCGCCTAAGAAGGCTCAGCTGGTAACGCTTCTGGCCCTCTCTTTTTCCTCCATTGTTGTCTGTTTAGTTGGGTGTTGAATGGATCTAGGGAAAGAAAAGCTATGGATTCTGTGAGTCAGTGTCAGATAAAACCTGAGTTTTTCATTTTTACTTATTTAGATTCACACGATTTCAAAATAACCTGAGTTTTTCATTTTTCCTTATTTAGATTCACACGATTTCAAAATAACTCCGTTTGACCATTTGATAAACACGTCGAATGGATCACCAAAGTTTTAGACAGCAATCTGTTTAGAATATCAAACAACCTGATTTTAAGAGCAGTCAAAATTTCAGCTTTTCTCTTTCTTTGTTATTTTTTCGCATTTTATTTTTCTTCCAATAACCTCTTGTCGAAGATTTCCTCTCACTGAAAAGAAGGATTTTCCTCGCTGATTATCGAAATCCAACAGTCAGTAGGTTGTATCTGAAATGGAGAGATTATGTGTTTTTGTTCTTTTTTGAATACGAAACAGTAAATGAAAGTAATAAATAAAGAGAATTACAATGGATCAATTGGTGGAACGAGCTTGATAGGGAAGATTCGTTGGTTTCTTTCAAATTATAATTCAAAACGAGAAGATTTAACAGCGAAAGACCACAGACCACAAAGTATTTGATTTTGGAGGCAAATATGGACTGATAAACAATTAAGCACAACCCTGACCTGAATATCTTGTAAAACAAAAGCAGCAAACGATTTGGATAGGGAGTCCATATAAGAAAGCTTTCAGGCTTGCAAATTCAAAGAGCTGATGCCAAATAAAAGATTTGGAGGGATTATGTAACTTGATTGGGACTTGGGAAATGTTTGAGAGTGCTTTTCAAATGATTCAAATTACTTTCTCCATCTTCAAAGTCACTTTGAGAACATGCTTTTAATCCTTCACAATTTTGCTGATATGAAATTTGATCTTCTGAATGATTAAAAGCATGTGTTAGCATGATGTTGAACATAACAAAGGTGAATTTAACCATCTCAAATCTTTTAACTGCCCAAACCCATTACTAGCAGATATTGTCCGCTTTGATCTGTTATGTATAGTTCAACCTCATGGTTTTAAAATGCGTCTATTAGGGAGAGGTTCCCACACTCTTATAAGGAATGCTTCGTTACTCTCTCGAACCGATGTGAGATCTCACAATCCATCAACATCTCTACTGGGGAGATGTTTCCACACCCTTATAAAGAATGTTTCGTTGCTCTCTCCAATCGATATGGGATCTCACAATCCCCTTGGGGGCTGGCATACTGCTCGATGTTTGGCTCTAATATCATTTGTAACAACTCAAGCCCACCGCAAGTAGATATTGTCCTCTTTGGATTTTCCCTTCTGGCCTTCCCTTGGAGTTTTAAAACGCGTCTACTAGGGAGAGGTTTCGACACCCTTATAAGGAATGTTTTGTTCCCCTTTCCAACCAATGTAGGATCTCACAAATTCACTCCCAAACATGCCCTTAGATTCATCCCGATCAATTAAATAATCTTCGGAAGAAACTGGTTTCATGTTTCAGCCGTCATTTCTTTCAATGGCTTTAGTGATTGGCAAGTTTATGTTTTAGTGATCATGAGTATCTCGTGATTAGCCTTTGTTTGACTTTATCAGGCTTTGGAATGGAGATTGGAGAAAATGAGCAAAGAAAACGAGAGGGATCCCGACTTTTACATCGACCTAATACGTCTTTGCGGAGAGCTTCAGAATGTCCCTCTTGCAATGCGTGTCTTCACAGCTATGGAATTTCAAGGAGTTAAACCCACGGTGACTGCTTTCAATTCACTTATAGAGGTTTGTATATCTTCGCATAACATGATAACTGCCTTCAGCATGTTTGAAATAATGAAAAATTCTGAAAGTTCTAAACCCAATGCTGACACTTTCTTATATTTCATTTCGGCATTCGCCAAACGACTCGATGTAAATTCCATGGAAGCATGGTATTCAGCCAAAAGAGCGTTTGAATTCTCTGCTGATCTTCGAACCTATGAAGTTCTTATACATGGTAGTGTGAAATCAAAGTGCTTTGACTTCGCTGTTAGATGTTTTGATGAAATGATGTTATCTGGCATTGTGCCCAACGCAATCATATTGGATAATATGCTTGAAGGGTTCTGTAAAAGGAAAGATTTGGATGAACTCAAGAAGTTCTTAACTGTTGTGCTTGACAAAGGATGGGAAATCAATTGGAATGTGGTAGAGAAATTCATTCCGATATGGTTTGAATCTGGGGAGGCGGAAGGGATGGAAGAGATCCTTACCAAGCTGAACGAAGCAGCTCGACTGTAAAGGAGAGGAGCTGGGAGTTTGTTTTTCTTTCATTTTCTTCTTCGGCTTGAGAGAGGAAAGAAAATTGAATTCGATTCTCAATAGCATATCATCGTAAAGAAACGGTAGAATGATAACAACGTGTATGTCCCATGTTCAAACGATTGGATGGAACTCTTTAAACATGGCTTGCCATTTGAATGGGCAGATGGGGTCGTCAAGGTAACTTATTTGTTACAGGTGAAGCTTATAATAGACTAGACTCATTTATTTACGGCACGAAAGGTAAATATTTGCACACGTTTGTTGTAATAGCTCAAGTTCACTGCTAGCAGATATTGTTCGTTTTAGTTTGTTACGTATCACAATTTTAAAACACGTTTGTTAGGGAGATGTTTCCACACCCTTGTAAAGAATGCTTCGTTTTCCTCTCCAATATATGTGAAATTTTACCTTTGTCGTGCTAGTTTATGGTTTTGAGGGCTGATTTAACCAATAGGTACTGAATTTGGGTTTCATATGCATTCTCTTTTGGCTGTGCAAGCAAGTCGTGCTTCTTTTGATATACTTTTCATATGCATCCTGTTTAGGTTTTTTTTAGCCATATTAATAATAATAATAATAATAATAATAAAAACTCCTAAATTTGGGACTTTATCTAAAAAATAACTCTTTAATTTTAAAAGTACTACTTTTGTTAATTTTTTTTTTTTTTTTTTTTTTTTTGTTAATTTTAGAGAAAAAAATAGTTATTACAATTTCAACTTTAAAAGGTTTTATTAATTATCAATTAATTTTTTTCAAAAATTTAAAAATACCCTTACCTATGGTTATTATAGGTTTAAAAGGTACTATGAAATTTATTAGTATTTTTAATATCTCCATTTTTTACTTTACTTTATTAGTATTTTATTTTTTTTTTTAATTTAAAGGGTATTAGTGAAATTTTAGAAACTTTTGTATTTTTAAATGCTAAAAATGGTATTTTTGAAACTTTTTTTTGTTGATTGTTTTAAAGATATTTTATAAACAGAATATTAATGATTTTTATCTAAAATTAATGGTAATGATTTTAATTTTTTTTCTAAAGTTTAAAGATATTTCTAATTTAGATTAGTTTCTTTCCATAAAAACAATCTCTATTAACGTGATCTTTATAAATTATGAAAATATATATTTATAAAATTATTATTATTTTGTAACAAATTTGGAAAAAAATTAATTCGGCAGGTCAAAAGACTAAAATTGAAAAACTGAAAGCAGGAGGACATGTCATACGGAGGGAAAAAAAAAAAAAGAAAACCGACGTGGCGAAACGTGAGTGGATAAAAATCAGCAAAAGACGTGGCTTCATTTCGGTACCCATACCTGTCGTGTTGTATAATAATTTTTTGAATAAATTTATTGTTTTATTTTCTCTGGTTTTGCCTAAATACCACGTCCAATCACAAACAACCGTTCGCATCACTTGCCATTTATAAACCAATAAGAAAGCGCCACGTTTCAAAAGAAACGCATTTCCGTCACGTTTCCATAAATTTCCGGTCGTCTTAGGAGGTCAGAGGCTTTAAAGCAGCAGTCCGGTGGATTGATGTCGTTTTTAATTTCTAGTTTTACCCTTTCAATCCCTTTGTCATTTTTTTTCCATTCGTCAAGTTAAACCCTAAATCTGAAAATTTTGTGAAAATTTTCCTTCTCTTTCTTCGGCGAGCTCTCCGTTCTGCGTGGTCAAATCCACTCGAAGTCTTCGAGCCGCCGATGATTGGTACGATTTTTTGTTCATTTATCCAATTCAACGACTATTTTATTCTTTTTTTTGTTGATTCCATTTCGAATTTTGTTAAAAAAAATTATCGCTATTTGATTACGCACGTAGTTTAAATTGCGCTGCGAAATTGCGGCATTTTGAGAATGATTTGATGTTTCATATTGGGTTAGTGCAATTGATCTTTTGTTTTTTTAATCAATGTATTTGTGTGCGAGTTTGATTGCAGAGGGAGCAACTGCGAGATAATTATCTTAGTTTTCAAGATTAACAGTGTTGGTGGAAAGTGTTCAATTGAGAATCGCCTAACATGAAGAACGCCGAGCGCATTGCGAATTTTGCTTTAGCCGGTGGGTAACCAATTTATTCTACTGCTTTTTCGCCGATGTAAATCTGGAGATCTTTGTTTCTTTTGTGTTTACTATGAATGACGAGCGAATGGGTATATTATCAATCGAATGAGCGTTCGTAACATCACTTAATTAGATAGATTATATAATCTTGACTGAATTCCATTTGTAGTTTCTTGGACTTCTTTGCAAGATCTGTATCTCTCTTAGGTAATTGGTATCTGTAGTTTGTGCAAGAGAATAGACAAATCATGTATGCAAGCTATCGTGGTTTTCTTATTATCAGTTATCAGTTGGTATGAAAATTGACGTCTGGAAATTGCATAAAATTAAAATCAGAAAATGAGAATTACAAGTATTCTGAAATCATCACGTCATATTAGGACATGCATTCTCATTAAAAATCATTAGATGTGGATTTGTATCGTCTTTGGAAGACTTGAGTAACCCTAAAAATTGTATGAATATTCATTGATCTCTATGGATATGAATGAATTTGTACCCTGTTTTCTATCAAATATAACTAAATGCAATGGCACCTACTAGAAAGTCGTTAGTGAAAATCGAACATAGTATCTTAATTTCCAGTGTATGGTTAAGCCTAACCTCTTAATCTTTTTGGGTGCAGGATTGTCATTAGCTCCACTTGTTATGAAGGTTGATCCTAACGTGAATGTGGTTCTGACTGCTTGTCTAACTGTTTACGTGGGTTGCTATCGGTCTGTGAAACCCACTCCACCTTCAGTAAGTGTAACGAGGAAGTTACGCTAAGTTGTTTATTGCTTACGCTTTCTTCATTTCTTGCATGGTTACAATTCCATTTGCTTACAATGTCTTATTATCAAATATGCAGGAGACGATGTCCAGTGAGCACGCCATGCGTTTTCCCTTTGTTGGGAGTGCAATGCTTTTATCTCTTTTCTTGCTTTTCAAGTTTCTGTCGAAGGACTTGGTCAATGCAGTCTTGACGTGCTACTTTTTTGTGCTTGGGATCCTTGCTCTTTCGTATGTATTCAAATGTGTTGGTCATAAGCACATCTTATTAAGTATGCTGCTCTAAGTCATAATTTTATTAATGATATCCTCTTTCCATTCTATCTAGAGCGACTCTGTTGCCTGCTATTAAGCGATATCTGCCAGACCATTGGAATCAAGATGCTATTGTATGGACTTTTCCATATTTCCGTGGTATGTGATTTTGTTTTCGTTTGATGTATTTTCGCAAAAAACGAGCAAATTTCCAAGTT
This sequence comes from Cucurbita pepo subsp. pepo, assembly GCF_057944985.1. Lineage (NCBI taxonomy): Eukaryota > Viridiplantae > Streptophyta > Magnoliopsida > Cucurbitales > Cucurbitaceae > Cucurbita > Cucurbita pepo. Next base: position 2,479,675 of record NC_141803.1, read on the forward strand.
TTTATTTATTTATTTATAATAATGTATATAACTATTTGAAATGAACCTTGGTCGATCAGTTGTTTAGGGCACTTTGTCGGCTTTGAAGAATTTAATTTGCCACTTCTCCTATTAAGGAAATTGAAATTAATGGTTTCCATTACAGTTGCCCGTTTGCCAGGTTTGGTTAAACGCCAAATTCTTCTGAATTATGGACAAGGGTTTTTGTTGATTTGAGACTCGTATGATTTTTTCCATTTTGTACGATTGTAACTTTATTTTTGTTTTGGATTCTTCTGCGTCTTTCAAGATTCAGCTGATTTTATCTGCTTGACCTTATCTCCTTTCATCATGCAGAATGATATTTTTCCTTTCATTTCTTACACAGCTTTGGAGATCGAGTTCACCAGGTCTCAGGTCGTTGCAGCAATTCCTGGAACCTTTTTTTGTGCATGGTATGCTCTGAAGAAACACTGGCTGGCTAACAATATCTTGGGCCTTGCCTTTTGTATCCAGGTACAGTAGCGACCTCTTAAAATAATCGACCCTGTAGCCATCGGTTTGAGCAATACTTCCTTCTGTAATTTATGTGGCTGGAAGTTCTTTTCTGACTGGCAAGATTTTTGTTGGGTTTAATTCAAAAATCAAATAATCATTCTCTAAGTATCTCTAAAATAAACTACATGTGGTTGAGCATTCGTTGAAGTAATTAATTATCTGTTTTCCATTTGCAGGGAATTGAAATGCTTTCTCTTGGTTCCTTTAAGACTGGTGCCATACTTTTGGTAAGAAGAGGAACATAAGGATTTGATAATGAAAGTTAATGATAATTGGGTTACTGTTGTATAGAATACTTAAGGTGTTTCATAAAACATGCTACTGGATAATCATCCTGCTCTTTGACCAAGCATGCGTTGGAATTTGATTATGCCAACTTGATTTATTCTTTGTTTCGAGTGCAACGGTTAGGATGTGGCATGAATGCATGATCTTCTATTTCGAGGCAATTCAGTTTGTCCGAGTTTCATGTTATGTCTCTGATACGTTCTGGTCTATGTATTCTATAATCCCTTGGATATTATCGGCTGTTATGATAAATGAATGCTTTGTTATTGGTTCATTTATTTAATTGTCCCGTTGCACACATTCTGATCAATCATGCAATTTTTTATTTTTTATTTTTTGTCTAAATTCTCTGTAGGCTGGACTGTTTGTATACGATATCTTCTGGGTTTTCTTTACTCCAGTGATGGTTAGTGTCGCAAAATCGTTTGATGCACCTATAAAGGTCTGTACTCTTGCTAAACTCGAATACTTGATGTTCGCGTCACAGTGAAATGTGATTTGGGCTGAGCAGACTGTCTAATTATGGTTTTCTAAATTTGTCTGCAGCTTCTGTTTCCCACCGCAGATGCTGCTCGACCATTCTCCATGCTTGGACTTGGTGACATTGTCATTCCCGGTGAGTTTGAATGTCAATCTACATATCTCTGGGCGTGTTTATCCCAAATGAAAGTTCACTTGTGCTTGTTCATATAGCTTGAAGGAAGTATTGATAATATTTTTGTTCCTCTAGGGATCTTTGTTGCACTGGCTCTACGATTTGATGCATCCAGGGGAAAAGACGGTCAATATTTTAAGAGTGCTTTTATGGGATACACCGTTGGTTTGGTCCTCACAATAGTGGTCATGAATTGGTTTCAAGCTGCCCAGGTGAAGTTTGCATTAAATTTTAATATTTTTTAAAATATATCAAGGAGTTGATGAGACCTGATCTTTGTCTGCTTTCTTGTTTCCAGCCTGCTCTTCTTTACATTGTTCCTGCTGTTATTGGATTCTTGGCTGCTCATGTCATATGGAATGGCGAAGTCAAACCGGTTTGTTCCCTTTTTTCGCTTTCTCTCAAATTCTTCCATCCTTGATGTCATTGTCGTTTTCACTCTTTCATATACGCTTAGAGAATGTGATGTCCCACATTGGTTGGGGAGGAGAACAAACCACCATTTATAAGGGTGTGGAAACCTTCTCGCCTTGAGGGGAAGCGTGAAAGGGAAAGCCCAAAGAAGACAATATCTATTAGCTGTGGATTTGGGCCGTTACAAATAGTATTAGAGCTAGACATCGGACGATGTGCCAACCTTCTCGTTGTTTCCCGAAGGGGGAAGACATGAGGCGGTGTGCCTGTAAGGTTGCTTGGCCTCAAAGGGGGTGGATTCAAGGGCGGTCCCACGTTGATTGGAGGATGGAAAGAGTGCCAGCGATGACGCTGGCCCCGAAGGGGGGTGCATTGTGATGTCCCATGTTATAAGGGTGTGGAAACCTTCCCACCCGTTTTAAAGTCTCGAGGGAAAAGCCCAAAGAGGACAATATCTGTCAGCAGTGGATTTGAGCCGTTACAGAGAATATCACCTGCTCGTCCCGTCCCTCGTCTCGATACCCCACCCTACCAAAAAAGAAAAAAAAAATAGAAATTTATGGCATGGTTGTGCATTGATTCAAATTGTTGTTACATTATATTGTGCAGCTATTAGAGTTTGATGAGTCGAAGAGTGGTATTTCATCTGAAGATGGCGATGAAGATGACAAAGGAAGCAAGAAGGAATAAGAAATTTAGAGAAGGTGGGAGGAGGAGGAGGAGGAGGAGGAGGAGGAGGAGGAGGAGGGGGTGGGAGGCATAATTTTCAATGTGGGCTATATAAAGCATATCATAACCACTTCCATCCATTCTGTAAGCTAAACCTTCTTTTTAACATGGGCCTAATTTATTTCCAAAACTTCGGCTTGCCTTGCCTACTCTACAGTCCTGTATCCACGTAGCAACTCCTCTCCTCTCTCCTCTTTTTAACTCTCTTTAGTTTTATTTTTTTTAGATCTATAATTTCTTTTTAAAATATTACATCAGAATCTGATCCTCCAATTTCTTCTAACCTGTAGAGATTAATTCTTAGACTAACTTTATAATTTAAATAATAAACCCCATCTTTTGCAATATTATCAAATTCGTATTTGTATCGTATATATATTTTATAATTCATAACAGTTTTTAAACATTTAAAAAAAAAAAAAATACCAGGGTAAAAAACCTAACATTTTTTCAAGTTTGATGCTAAGATTATAATGTTGATGTGTTTTGGGTGTTATTTACTAAAATTGGAAGTTGATCTGATCCATTTGTTTGTTAAGATGTGAGTTTATCTGATTTAGACGGAAAAATATTGAGTCTTTGTCTAAAGAAGTCACTCTCTCAAATGAAATCTATTCCAAAACATATATATGTCATAGTTCTTTACTTCTTTTTTAACTTTCTCAAAATGGAATCTATTCCAAACATATAGGCCATATTTCTAGTCGGAATATCTAAATTTTCCATTTTTAGATAGAAAAAAATCAAATGACAAATTTAATAATAAATTTTTTATATATTTTCCAACAAATTGTAACGTTTTCGGATTTGAGACTTAAAAGGAAAGATACACTTTTTGCGCATTGTAAGTTTATTTTTTATCCACATAATTTGGGAGCAAGCATTATCTAAATAAATAAATAGATATTAGATAATAATATAATAACTAAAGTTTTTTTTTTTTTTTTTTTTTTTTTTTTTTTAACAAGTTCTAATGTTTGAATGAATATTTGGAAAATTAAATGATTGACACGAGCAACATTCATTCTAATAAGTGAGGCTGAGAGAAGAATTTTTTTTTATCTTATCACGAGCAACTTTCAACTTACCTTACCATCTACGAGACTATTATTAGGTTGCGTGAGACGCGAAAAAAGAGAAATAATAAAAAAAATAAAGGAAATCCCAATTGGTTAAGAAAAAATTAGATTAGATTATGAAATTGCCTAGCTATTGATTGATTAATTAATTAATTAATTAATTAACTAACTAACACATTTATACAAAATTTCTTAACCACTAAAGTAAGATTTGACAAAATTTGTAACTTTCTTTTATTCCAAATTTCTCCCTTCCTTTGTATGTAATCCAAAACTTTTTTAATGAAATATTTTTTAAAATTTTGATACAAATATTTATTCAATTTCAAACTTATTATAAGGATGTTGTACCCAAAAAAAATTAATATAACTTAAAAAATACAAGGGAGTTGAGTGGCTGTTACACCAAATTAAGAACTTAATTAAACATGACATCACTGCTGACATGTTCCCAATTAATATCTTTAAAATAAATTTCAAACTTATTATATTCGAAAATAAATACAAAAGTTATAAAATAATAATATTGAACAACGTCCTTGGAAATTTTGTTTTATTCTTTTAAATAATAAATAAATTAATAGGCAGACATATACTCTTGGTCATATTAAAAAATGATTTAAAAATACAATGGTGTTATTTATTTATTTATTTTATTTTATTTTATAGATCCTCCAACCAATGTAACTTTTAAATTTTTTTTTTGTTTGGATTTGTCAACTGGACTGGTGACGTGGAAAAGAATCTAAAACTTTAGTAAAAAATATTATTTTTGGCTGAGTATGAATCTTGAGTTTTAGACATTTAAAATTTAAAATATAAATAATAATAATAATAATAATTTGAAGGTAAATAATTATATTTTGCAAGTATGTTTAGAAATAAACTAAACTCAAGATTTATTGAAAAAACGGAAATTAAAATTGAACAACCATGTGGATTAAAATGGTATTTTATCCAAAAATTTATTATGAAAATGAACTTATTAAATATAGAAATTAGAAAGATAAAAATAGTATTTAGACCAAATAATAAATGGTAATAAAAATTTAAAAATTTAAAAATTTAAAACAGAAAAGAAAATTTGTGAGAAGGCGAATTATTTGCTGGCTTGACCAAGCGAGTGTGAGCTGTCTCCACCGACCTCTGAGGTCAGTGTTGGGTACAACACAATTAAGGATTAATTAATGAATTGTACTATATAGAAATAATAAAATAATAATTTTCTGAATTTGAGACCTTTGTCCACCCTTTTTTTTTTTTTAATATATTTTAAAATTCAACCCTAACCCTTTTAAAAATAAATATCCATCTCTATAATACCTTTAAATTAAAAATAAAAAATAAAAAATTAACTTTTAAAAACTCAATGATATTCTTTAAAAGGTTTTTTTTTTTTTTTTGAAAATTAAAAAGATATTTTTAAAAGAAAGTATTAATAATTTTCATATGTAAGTTATTTATTTTAAAAAAATAGATTTATAATAGACGCTTGTCGGTTGGGTATTTTTAAAGGTATTTTTATAGGGTAATTTTTTTTATGTAGCTATTAGGTTGCTCAACGAATGACCGACAAGCGTCTATTATTGAATTTACCCAACCCGATAGCTCCATTAAACACACCATGTAAAATAATTGATTTACTAAAAGTCGGTGATACGAATAAAATCATCTTTTCATTCCTAACTAGAGTAAAAAAGGAGAAAAAAAAGAGAGAAATATATATATATATATATATATATATATATATATATATATATATATATATATATATATAATTATTTCATGTTTTTTTTGGTATGGTAACTATCATTATCAATGAACAAATTTTATTTAAAAAAATATAAATTCAAATTATTAATAAATATGTTTTTTTTTTTTTGTGGAATTTAAATTTAAAATTAAAATGGAATAAAAGTCAAAATATATAAACTAAAATAGTATTTTAGTCATGTTATTACTATGTTATCATTAATATTTTTAAAAATTAATTATTTTTATAATTTAATTAAGGTTTTAATGTTATTTAAAAATAAAAAATAAAAAAAAAAACTTAAAACAAGATACTTGGCAAGTGGGCCCAAGTGGGCCCAAGTGGACTATTATACATTAAAAAAAAAAAAAAAAAAAAAAAAAAAACCTACACCTATTTATTTTTTTAAAATTTTTGAAGTTTTTTTTTTTAATTTTTAAATTTTTTAAAATTAAAATACACAATATTCTGATTCTGTAGTGAGCGGAAGAATAATAAAAATAAATATATTCTTAGAGGCGTGCAGAAATTATAGTGTGCTATTTTTTTTTTCTTTAACCACTGACGTACACGGATGGATAAAACTTTTTGTTCTAGCTGATGGCCATGTTTATTTTCGCTTTGAATTCCGATTTTTATTTTTTTATTTTTTTTTTTTTTTTTGATGTTTTAGGTTGATTTGATTTTGCACCGCTCGAATCAAACAGCATTTGTGATGTTAGATCAACGAGTGGAACGTTTATCATGTTGAAATGGATAGAGATAAATTATCTGAGCATTAAATGATTCGTAGCTCTGATTAATGAACAATCCATTAAATTCAACCAACCATAATCGTTCCTCAAACTTCATTGTCATTGATTTGAGCGCTTTGTTTTTTGATTCATGTTTTTCGTAATATAAGCCATTGCTCTTTTTTTTGAAGAAACAGATATCATTTCCTATTTCGCAAGTGGTGGTCTCAGCGGATTAGCGTTTTGGTTTTTGTATCTCAGAGGGCGAAAGGAACGTTTCGGAGTTTCAATGGCGCGCGAATTTGGAGGAATATGCGCGGGTTTTCGGTCAATGGCGATGACGATGTTCAACTTTGCCATAGCGTTGGCTATGGTTTCCGGTGAGAGAAAAATGAAGCTCGAAACGGCGAGGTTGGACGGAGAAGGAGGTTCCGATGGTTTGAATCTGATCCGAGGAGCTTTGAATTTCTTGTGGCAATCGGACAGAACGGGGTATCATCACGTTTGGCCGGTAAGTTACAACAAGAACCTGTATACCTCTCTGTTCATGTAGATTTAAACAAAAATCCTAGTGCAATCAAATTTGTTTCGTTTGCGTTTACTCTTCTTCGGAAATATATTTTTCAGGATCGCGTACTCCTGCTCGCAGATTCTCTAACCATTTCAATGCTTCTCGAACTTAATTTTGAGCTGCTAGGCTAGAATAAATCTTGGTGTTGGAATGTTCAACTCCTCGTGTTCATGAACGGAGTTTTCGTCATTTCGGAACTTTTTCTTTGGGAAAAGCTTCTGAAATTCTCATGATTAGGCTTTGTCTCAGTTTAGATCTAACTCATTGTGCACATTTTTTTGGATTGTTCATAGTTTCGATGTGAAAATGGAATCCTGCTTAATAAAATCTTTTCATCTGTGAATTCAATGTTTTGAAAGGCTTTGAACTTTAGCTTCTGCCAAAACTATAGTTTATTCAAGGTCATATGCTTCGATGATAAACAAATTCATCGAATAAACAAAGCCAGCTTTATAATAACAATCATTATATCTTATAATACACGATTTCATGTTTTCATTACAGCTTCTCAAGATTTTCACAGAATTTTTTTTACTAATCACGAGTAAAGTAGATGGACTAATAGTGTATTATAATCTTCTTTACAGGAAATGGAATTTGGGTGGCAGATTGTATTGGGTTCTGTTATTGGATTTCTGGGTGCTGCATTTGGGAGTGTAGGAGGCGTCGGTGGTGGGGGAATTTATGTTCCTATGCTTAGTCTAATCATTGGGTTCGATCCAAAGTCATCCACAGCTATATCAAAATGTATGGGGAATGATCTTTGCAATATCAAACCAACTCCTAAATGCCACAACACTGTTTTCATACCAATTATTGTATCGGTAGCGAAAACAGAAGCAAAATCGGTCAATTTCTTCTCTTCAAACTACGTAAATCTTTGTCTCTTTATTTGATTTCTATTTGTGGGTGTGTAAGTGCGATCGATCTTGTTTCCGCTTTCACTACAACAATTGGTCCGAAACAAAATCGGTCAATTTCTTATCTTCAAAGTACGTAAATCTTTGTCTCTTTGTTTGATTTCTATTTGTGGGTGTGTGAGTGCGATCGATCTTGCTTCCACTTTCACTGCAACAATTGGTATCAAAACATTGTTGTTGTGGCATTTAAGGTACAATAATTGGTATCAGAACATTTTGATCGTAGCATTTAAGAGTACAGCACTCGAGGATTTGCTCTTAATGTGCCTAACTTGTTTAATCCTCCTTGTTTTGTTTGTTTGCTAAAGGTATGATTATGGGAGCATCGGTATCAACCGTCTACTATAATCTTAAGCTAAGACATCCAACACTTGATCTTCCTATCATTGACTATGATTTGGTGCTGCTTATCATGCCTATGCTCATGCTGGGCATCAGCATTGGGGTGGTTTTCAATGTCATATTTGCTGATTGGATGGTTACTGTCCTCCTCATCGTTCTCTTCTTAGGTAATTTTCAATGGTCATATTTTCTGCTCTGTTTATCGTCTGGCTGATCTGCGTGTTCTGCAGCTACATCCACGAAATCGTTTCTTAAGGGAGTTGAAACTTGGAAGAAGGAAACTATAATTAAAACGGTTATCACTTAAACTTGGATCTTCAATATTATGGTTCAAATATGGCCTATTTTTCTAACAATTGGATCACTTCTTTTCAATTTTAGGAGGCTGCTAGGCGTGCTGAATCAAATGGTGAGCCAATCTATTGTTAATCGTATCGAAATGGTGGCAATCCTTGTTCTTATTTTATACTCCACACCTTTTTACATTAGATCTTCAAGCCAATACAGCATATGCTCCTCTTCCTAGTGGCCCGAGCCATCGGCCCGAAACAGACCCTGCTGATCGAGAGGTATGTTCATTCTTAGTCATAAATGATACAAGAAATGAGAATGTTGAATTGGGTTTACCTTAGGATGTATCATTATTACAATAAATGGGATACGAGAATTTGCGAAATACATGTTAGTTACTACTGTTGAGCTAAGTTCAAATACTATAAGAACAATGAACTGTTGAAATGTGTTGAAATGGCAGGTTCCAATGCTGAAGAATGTGTACTGGAAAGAAATGGGACTTCTTGTATTAGTTTGGGTTGCTTTCCTTGCAATCCAAATTATCAAGGTATTTGGATTCTTTCCCTTCTCCGTTCTCTCTTTATTTTACAATCTTAATAAACTGAAACCCATCAATCTCTAATTGAAAACAGAAGCATTCACCCAATTGTTCATGGGAATACTGGCTACTCAACTTACTGCAGGTAAGTTCACTGCTACCTTTACAAATTCTCATGTGCCTTTTCCGGTTGATTTCTCTTACAGTTGACCCAAAATTGGTCTACAGATACCAATTACTTTTGGTGTATCTGGCTATGAGGCAGTCAGCTTGTACAAAGGACGGAGAAAAATTGCATCTCTGGGAAATGAGAAGACTAATTTTCAAGTTTACCAGCTTGTTCTATATTGCTTCTTGGGCATAGTGGCCGGAGTTGTTGGCGGCCTTCTTGGCCTTGGTGGAGGATTTATAATGGGACCCCTGTTTTTGGAGCTCGGCATTCCCCCGCAGGTACATATCTCAACCTCAACGTTCATTTATTATTATTATTATTATTATTATTATTATTATTGTAATAGAGGTCTATATATATTGGTAAAATTAACAATTTTATTAAACATAAAATTTTGATTTATGTATTTGGTTCAAGAATTTATTAGACACGAAACTGAAAATTTGAGAGTTTACTAGATATGAAATTTAGAAATTTAGAGATTTATGAGATAATTTTTTTTTTAATTTTTTGATAGTAAATGGAAGTTCATATATTCTTACATTTGATTTGGATAATTATACATTGAAAATATATATATTTCACATCCATATTTTTTAAAATTATCTTCTATGAAATAAAATTATGGAACCACGACTGCTTACTCCCTGACTTCAATCATTTCCAACTTTTGGTCCTTTGACTAGTGGGACCTTTTCATTGAACGTTGTGATATTATGTTATTAGTTTAATTACAAGTTTGGCAGCACTCTCATGTGTAATAGATTTTCTTTTAAAATGTCATATTCAAATTTTTTATTTTGTGTTTGTTGACGTATTCAATTTTTTTTTATTAATAAATACATTAGAGGTAGAATTTAATTTTATGACCAATAAATTCGTAAATTTTTAGATTTCTTGAATAGGTTAAAGATATATTAGCCCTATAATTAAAAATTTGAAGACTTATTAGATATAAAATTTAAAGAATAGAAGTTTATTAGACACCTTTTAAAATAATGACCGGTTAAATGTAAAATTATTGAAAGCTAAAAACTTATACATTTTTGTAGTTCTATTGATCTTTCATTTTTTATTGTTTGAGGATGAGATAATATTATTGAATTAGGATGTTAATTTGTGTTCCAAAGAACGTGAGACATTAGAAATCATATCAAAGTTAAACTTTTGTACCCTTTGCTTTGCAGGTATCGAGTGCTTCAGCAACCTTTGGAATGACATTCTCCTCGTCAATGTCCGTTATACAATACTATCTACTAGACCGTTTTCCCGTTCCTTATGGTAAATCAATTCCATCATTAAGCACATTCTTTTATGCGACTTTCTTTATATTAAGAGTGAACAAAAAAATTCATACTGATTAAGAAAACGAGAGCTCTATGATATATATGTGAAGATAATTATCTAAACTTTTAGTACGAAACTAAAAGCAAAGTCAAAGTGGATAATATCTCTAGTGAAGTATCTATCGTTCTTGGTACTTCCGAGATAACCACACGTATAATCTAGGCAAGAAATTTCAAAAGTTTTCAACCCGATTGAGCAACTAAACAAGTTGTGATATTGCAGCTGTTTACTTCACCATTGTGGCCGCCATAGCTGCATTTGTTGGACAACACGTAATAAGAAAACTGATCAACTTGATTGGAAGAGCATCCTTAATTATCTTCATCTTGTCCTTCACAATATTCGTCAGTGCAATTTCTCTAGGTGAAAGCCATATCCAACCAAACTGCTTCATCCCATTTTCCTCTATTATGATAAATAAATAAATAAATAAATATATCTTAAATGGTTTGCGGTTTTGTTTGGTAGGTGGCGTTGGAATCTCGAAGACGATTGGACAAATTCAGCGTCACGAATACATGGGCTTCGAGAACTTGTGCAAATATGACGCATAAGGTTTGACCTTTCTGGAAAAAGGAATATGATTTACTTAATGTTTTCAGGTTCTTATGATTATTTTGGAATTTTACTCTCTTAAATTTGATGGCTTAGATGCTCAAATTTATTGATTCGCATGATTGTTTTATGGGCTGAAGAGCCTAGACGTGTTTAGTAAAGCTCGAGAAAAGTTGAGCTTCGCATTTCTGTGCACTTGGGTGTGCTCGGATGTAGATTTTATAGATAGAATTGTGGAATTTATTTAGTACGGTTTTATTTGATGTTTTAAAGGTAAGATAACTCTATAACTTTTGTTGATCAAAGTCTCGTGTTTAGACATTACTCGACTTGGGTTCTATGAAAGAGAGTAAAATGAAAACGATAATAAAAGATGAAGAAGAAGAAGAAAAAAAAAACCTAACACAGATTCAGACGTGAAGTTGGAGGCCGATTGTGTTGACTCGTGAATCAAAATAAGACCTAACATAGATGCAGACGTGAAGTTGGAGACCGATTACGTTGACTCGTGAATCAAAATAAGACCTAACATAAATGCAGATGTGAAGTTTGAGACCGATTACGTTGACTCGTGAATCAAAATCGAGCACTTTACTAAATGCTAGGGACTTGTCCTATTGTGAAGCACGAGGTCTAACTTCACTCAACCTTCAAAACTCGATAACCAAACAATCACTCAACCTTCAAAACTCAATAACCAAACAATCACTTAACCTTCAAAACTCGATAACCAAACAAGTATTTTATTCATATTTACGACTAACTCAAAACATGTTTTTTTTAATCGACGCATTAGTTAAAAGAAGTAAACTAACAACAAACTATATAGTTGCACGACTGATCCATATACCATAGTATGATAAAAATTTGCACATTTAAAATATAAAATATATATAAAAAAAATTAGAACAAAATTATATTCAAACATATAAAAAAAATAGATATAAAATCAATTAACATAGAATATTTGATTTACACCTTTATCAACTTTTGATAGAAAGAAAAAAAAAATTGTTGAATTAAAAAGATTATCATTATAAATTTAGTTATAAATTTGTAAAAGATATATGAACATCAAAACGTGTCAAATAATTTCATATTAATAATTTTAAATTGATAGGTCAAATATCAAAATATGAAAAAAAAAATATATAAAAATTGAATATTATATTTAAAAAACCTTATTAAATCTATCAATATTAAAAAAATATTTAAAATAAAATTAAATACAAAATTGGAAATTAAGAGATTTATTTACCATTTATTAGAGTCTGAAACGACGGGGATTGACTTAAATTTGAAAGTTTTAAGGACTCAACTTTAATTTAATAAAATATTATTCTACGCTATCCTGGAATATCAGCGTCCGATCAAAGATTCAAAATCACACGCAACCCAGACGACCAATCTCTCTTATTTCCTCGAATTGAAAACCCTAATTCATTCTGTTCTCTCCATTTTCGAGGGTTGAGCGAACGAAATCGAAGCACCATGGTTTTCTATTTCAAAGCCCGGCCCGACGTCGGTGATTACTCCATTTTCATGGGGCTCGACAAGTACGAGAACGAGGAGCTTATCAAATACGGCTTTCCCGAGGATATTTGGTAATCTATCGTCTAGGTCTTTTTATTAATTTCTGATTCTTTCACGGATTGTTATTTGATGTCAATTTCATTGAGATATGGTTGAGAATGATTTCTCACGATCAATCCTGTCGGGTAAAAGTGCTTGTGTTCACGTTATCGCCTGATGTCTTTGGAAATTGGCATTTGATGTCAAAGTTCTATAGATTTGCGTGGTTGCTATTTTCTTTGATTTAACAGAGCTTTATGAAACTGGAAATCAACATTGCTGACGGATATCTTGCGGATTATGAAGGGAATTAGTTTATTTTCTTTATTGAAATCTTGAATTTTCGTTGCACAAGCCTTCTTTAGCCATGCAGGACTCGAACTTATCGTCTTGTCTGTTTTGTGGCTTTAAGAACTCAAGGGTTATCTTTAGTCTTATTGTGAGATCTCATGTCGGTTAGAGAGGGGAACGAAGCATTTCGTATAAGGGTGTGGAAACCTCTTCTTAGCATACGCGTTTTAAAATCATGAGGCTGATGGCGATACGCAACGGTCTAAAGTGGACAATATTTGCTAGCGGTGGGCTTGAGTTGCTACATATGGTCAGAGCTTGACGGTGTGAGGCATTGGTCAGAGTAGGGCTAGATCCTCTCCATAGGATACACGTTTTAAAACCTTGAGGGGAAGCTTGGAAGGGAAAGCCCAAAAGGGGCAATATTTGATAGTGGTGGGCTTGCGCGGCTACAAATGGTATTGAAGTCAGACATCGGGTGGTGTGCCAGCGAGGACGCTGGCCCCCAAGGGGGTGGATTGTGAGATCCCATATCGGTTGGAGAGGGGAACGAAACATTCCTTAAGGGTGTGGAAACCCCTTCCTAGCAGACGCGTTTTAAAACTGTGAGGTTAATGGCGATACGTAATGGGCTAAAGCGGACAATGTCTGCTAGCGATGGGCTTGGGTTGCTACACTTATTTGCGGGCTTCCTTCATCTTGTATCTGGTCTGATTTGTAGGGAGGACTTCGCTTAAGATTTTTTCTCTGATCATAGGTTGTTTTGTGCAGGTTCCACGTAGACAAGATGTCATCTGCTCATGTTTATGTGAGACTGCAAAAAGGGCAGACCATTGATGATATTAGTGAAGGGTTGCTGGAGGATTGTGCTCAGCTTGTCAAGGCAAATTCCATTCAAGGTAGAATTTGAGCAATCTATCAAACCTTAAAAATTCACGCGCGTGTTTTGGTAGATGACAGCGGAATTGTGTCACGAGGTAGAAGCTATTGACTATTGTCTGTTTTATCTGACAGGAAACAAGGTAAACAACATTGATGTGGTGTATACACCTTGGTCCAATTTGAAGAAAACTGCTTCCATGGATGTTGGCCAAGTTGGTTTTTATAACCCCAAGATGGTAAGCTACGTTGTTTTCGATTGGCTAGCGGATATATACATAAGAATTCAAGGTGATTTACGAACATTTGTCTTTATACACAATTCAGGTCCGAACTGTAAGAGTGGAAAAACGGATCAACGACATCGTAAATAGATTGAACAGGACTAAAGTGGAAAGGAAGCCTGATTTAAAAGGTAAATTGGAAATGAATTTTTTGTTGTTAGGATACAATATGAAATTACACGTTCGCGAACCAATGTTTCCAAAGTATGTTGTTTCTATTCCTAGCACGTCTCTTTGCACCCCTAAGTATGAAGTTTGCACATTTTGTTTTCTTTTTCCCCTTTTCGCTACGGAGGGAATGAAGTAATTTTCTAGGCATACATGATACATCAAATGTATCGAAGTCATCCCATCTTCCCATGCACCCGAACTCGTAAAACAGTTGACAAGCACTTTGTTTTCCATTATACAGCCGAACGTGAAGCAGTGAATGCAGCTGAAAGAGCAGAGAGGAAGCAACACCTGAGAGAAAAGGTTGGTTACAATTTTTTTGTCCCGTCTCTGAAATAACTCCTTTTTTGAACTATACCCTCTTGTCGGAATCTAGTTTGATATATTAACTGGTTATTATTTTCTCCTAGTTGATACGTATGTATGGCACGAGCCTCGACTTGCATTAGTCATTTATGTTTCGCCTCTTAACTCTCAAATTGATATCTACTTTGATAAATGAGTAATTGAAACATTTCGGTTTGTGACTGTAAAATGCGCACACAGACGAGAACAATAAGGCTCTATATATTTTCACGACGGTCTTAGCTTTTTTGTTTTTCTCCATATTTGTGTGTAGACATTCTTGCTCTAACATTTGGTAGCAAATCTATTCGTCAGACATGGTGGTTTTGCTAGATGGTTTCCAAAAAGTATTGTTACAGTAAACTTCCCTTTTTTGCAGAAACGACGTGAGGAACTGGAAAGGTTAGAAAAAGAGAGGCAAGCAGAGTTAAGGAGCTACAAGGGTTTGATGGTCTCTGAGAAAATGACATCTAACAAACAGATTGCTGCAACAAGCAAATCGCTACAAGAGCTGGAGGACGATTTTATGTGATCGAATTGATTGTTCGGTACGAACGATGCAAGAAATAGAAATTTGCTGTTCTTGGCCCGAAGTTGTTCTCTCGTACGTGATCAAATTATTGTGTTTAGGCTCGATGACGTTCAACTTGTTGTGTCTACCTGATGAGACGACTATACAAATAGAAATTTGCTGTGGCTTTCAAGAGAGCGGATTTATGGTGTTTATGTAAGTTGTAATTACTGTTACTCTTGTTTAATGATTATAAGGTAGTAGCTCATTTTGGCCTACTTTTCTTCTTTCTAAGAAGCCATTTTTTGGGTTCAATTATAAAAAAAACGCCCTTGAATTGTGAATTGTGAATTGTGGTATCCACTAAGAGTGAGGAGTGATTTTGCTTTTGGTGGTTTGATTGGTTAGACCCCTCACACCCAATTTCTTCCGGGGCAGGTGAAAGGCTATCATTGAAATTTGAAAGTCTGTCATGTTTGCCTTTCACAAAAGTAAATCGTACTGTAAAAAACCATTAGCTTTCCTCTCCTTTTTTTTTTCTTCTATTTCATTTGAATGCTTTGGTGGACTCTGACATAGCGGAACAAAACATTTTTTTATAAGAGTGTGAGAACTTTTATTGAGGGTCAGCTCCTTGCTGGCCCATGTAAGTACAAGATTTCTCTGGTTGAAGAGGGTAGTGAAAACCCCATTTGAAGACTTAACGTCTTCACTAACACACCGTTCAGTGTTTGGCTCTGATATCATTTGTAACAGGTTAAGCTTACTTTAACAACTGCCTTGCAAAGCATAAACTGAAGTAGAACAATCTGTTTGGTTCCAATTTTCTGCTTTTATGATCGAGCCTATCCCCTAATTCTAATTCTAAGAGGATATATATTGTTTTTGTCAATTTATAATTAATTTTCTCTATATTCCATTTAAATATAATTACTATTCTTCTCACAATTTTACTAAACAAGTAATGAATAAATAAATAGATTAGAAGTGTTTTATAAATAACCCATATTGATTTTTAAAAAAAATTAAAAAGTTTAGATATAAATTAAATATTTTTTATAATAGAAATGGTGAAAGGATGAAAACAACGTATGACGGAGTTCGCTTCCCGTTAAGACTTGTCGTTTACTGCAACCATTACACGTAAACACTGTCGGTAGTACGACCTCCATGGTTTACACGTGTCTAAATCCTTACCGTTCAATTTCCGAACGTGCAGTCATCTTAGCCGCTGGTTTTGAATCACTTTAGGCCGCCCCTTTATGTTTGAATAGAGCTCCGGACCGTTTAAATTATCGTTTCCGAGTCCTTGCCATTTCTCTCTCGCTACTGGTTCCTCTCTCTTTGTTTGGCGCATTCTCTCGTCCTCCAAATCAAATTTCTACTCCTCGATTTCTCTATTGAGATTCGTTAATGCGTCCTGTTTCGATCGCTGCATCGAGTTTCTTGTTTATCTGCACTTTGCTGCTCGACGCCGACGCCGGTGAGTTCTTTAGGGTTTCTTTGGTTAATCTTGGAAAACTTCCATTGATTTTATGATCTTCGCGTCGGCTTAATACTTTTCGCTTTCGTTCGAAGTTCCTTAGGTATTTCGGTCCATTTTCGTGAACTCTTTAACCTTTTTTCCTTCTATTTTGAGTGATTTTCCTTCTGAACTTTATGAAATGTTCTCTATCTTATCCTCGTCGTGGTTTCAGTTTATGCACACTTAGGTCGTGTTGTTTTCCGTTCCTGGAGTTCGATCGTGTAATTAGTCTTCAATCTGATCCTTTTCACGGTTGACGTGGAAATTGAATTTTTGTTAAGTCGCTCATCTGTTGTTTGTTGCTTACATTCTTAATAGGCTCTTAGCAGTCATTTTCGTCGTTTTGAGGTTTGGAAGTATGGTGAATATGTTTGATGCAAGTGTTCTGCCTTGCGCGAGTTTGATCGAGAATTGATAGCTTATTCCTCTCTGAAGCTGGATTCAATCGTTATACCTTTCAGTTTCTTTTCTTGATATGGATTTAGACTCGTTGTAGTAGTTATCTTTGAATCGCGAGGCCTTTTTTTTCTCTCGTAGCGTGAACTTTGGAACATCGATACACATTCATTTTGCTCCTGGATGAATATAAGATTATGCATGTTTCACATCAGTTATTGTAAAAACACTGCCTAAAGGAACTTTGACGGAAGTTATATCCACAGTCTGTCCCACGGCTGATTTACTATATCATCGATCCAAAGATTATGTTGAGCTCAGATTATATACCGCTTTGGACTACTAGGATTTACTTTACTGGAACTGATGTTTTTTGGTTTGATTCTTGCGTTTGCATAATGATTAGGCACATGTATATTACAGCAACAGCCGCATGTTTTATTTCTTCGTACTATTTCTTTTGTTCCGCTACCTGCATATTTTGACTTGTTATCTTCCATGATCAGAAATTTTTAGATGAAATGGTAGAATTTTCTACATTGGAATGATATAATGGTCTGGATAGATTTCTTTGGAGCAAGCCATTGTCGAGTAGGAATTGGGATATTATGCATTTGCCCCTCTATGTCAAGGAGTTATGGAAGGTGATAAGACGATCTCAACACCTTCAGACATACCTGAGATTCGAGATCAGAGGATACGTGCTCTCCATGGGTAACTTCATTTATCTATCTAAGCAGTTCTAATGCTTTGGCTCCACATTTCTTCATACTGCAAGTTTTAGCCTTTCTCTTTGCACGTTACTGATGCATTGTAAGTCTTGCAAGTCTTCTTAACCAAATTTGTCACCATAACTCATATAATCACTGTTTCAATTGCAATATTTTTGAATCCTGTTACATTATTTTCCTTAAAAAATTTCCTTGACTTCCGTTAGTTTGGAGAGGAATACCTATCACTAACTAGCTTGTTGTAATTCTGTTTTTGACAACTTGTAATTTTCCTGTCTTTCTTCTTATTTTCCCTGAGAGGTTGTAATTTGATTTCCATTGGTTCAACTAGAAATGTTTCCATTGTTGTGGTTTTATGTCTGAATTGACTTTATGTCCTGTACCACACATGTTCCTATACTATTGCTTGACATTCACATTTGTTGCCCTATTACTTTCTTGGAAGACGTAGACTAAATTCTCTGTTGAACGCTATGTATGTTCTTTTTGGGGGATGTTTAGGAGAACCAGTGGCCCTACAAGACGTTCAACAAAGGGACAGTGGACACCTGAAGAGGTAAGTTTATGATTTATCTTAGTGAGATCCTATACTTTTCATTATTCTGGTTTCTGGAAAGAATGATGCTGTTTTTCTTTTCTTTTTTTTTTTTTTTTGGGGGGGGTTCATCTTCATTGTCGCTATTTTTCTCACGATGAAGAATTGTATTTTGAATGAATTTTGTTGTTCCAATAGTTAAATGTTTGATGGATAAATATTTTTTTACTCACATCCAGGATGAAATTTTGCGGCAAGCAGTTGATCATTTCAAAGGCAAAAACTGGAAGAAAATAGGTATTATTGGCGTGTGGAAATATTGTAGAGGCCAAGAATAGGTTGTATTGTACTGAAGATGTTCTCCATATGAGTCATTCTTAACACAGTGGAGGATTTCTGCAGTGATTGTGATCTAGGAACATAGTTCATGTTTGCTTTATCTTATGTAAACTATACTTAACTCAAATTCTATTCTGGATAATTAGATAACCTAATTAATTGTGCTTTGTCAAGGAGGCCATACGCCATGATGAATTATATTTTGCATGAACTTCTATGTTCTTCTATTCATCACTGGTTCATTTGTTATGATGGTTGTTTGTAGCTGGATGTTTCAAGGATCGGACTGATGTACAATGTCTACATAGGTGGCAAAAGGTTTTAAACCCCGAGCTTGTCAAGGGTCCATGGTCTAAAGAGGTGGTCCGCTTGTGAAATTCCAGTTATCACGATAATTTAATCAACATACTCTTTATATAAGTGTGCTATTTTTATGGAATTATACTTGAACTTACTTGTTTGTCTTGTGAATTGTATATAGGAGGATGAAATTATCATTGAACTGGTGAACAAATATGGACCAAAAAAGTGGTCTACATTTGCAACCCATCTACCTGGACGTATTGGTAAGCAATGCCGAGAAAGGTATGACAATTGATTTATTTTCTTGCTGATTTTTTAGATTTTGATTTTCCTGTTTTACATATTATCCCTTTGATGAGCCCCGCCTGTTGAAAGTTTCTCTTCTGGAAGCCATTATATATTGTGGTGTCATCAAGTTGAACTTTTCCTGCATTCGTACTCGATGTTCTATTAAACTTTCAGCTGTCTTTCCCATATTATTTTACATAAATTATTTCCTCTTTTTCAGGTGGCACAATCACCTCAATCCTAATATAAACAAAGAAGCATGGACCCAAGAAGAGGAGTTAGCTTTAATTCGTGCTCATCAAATTTATGGGAACAGATGGGCAGAGCTAACGAAGTTCTTACCTGGAAGGTATGTCCCATATGTAGCTTAAAGTTGAGGCATTATGCGGGTTGTTATACATGTGCATTTTTTTATTCCTATAAATCTTTTCAGATTAAAGTTGTTACCATCTAAACTTTTTTGGATTTCTTTTCATTGCAGCTTTATTCTCCAGAACTATATTTCTTTCCAGTTTTTAATCGGAAAATTTTCACTTGATCATGAATGATGTTATATTTGTGCTTTTATGATCATTAGGACAGACAATGCCATAAAAAACCACTGGAACAGTTCTGTCAAAAAGAAATTGGATTCTTACGTGGCCTCAGGCTTGCTCACACAATTTCAAGATCCAATTCCCGCTGGACAACCAAACCAACTCCCAGTTTCATCTTCAAAAGTGCTTGGTAGTGGAAATGACAGTGGCTTAAATGGAATGGATACAGAGGAGATTTCAGTGTGCAGTCAAGATCCATCAGTTGCTGATAGCTTTATGAGTGATTCAGCATGTGCAACTCTGCACAAGAGAAAGGAATTTCATTTAGTTGAGGATTTGGAGTTGGGAAAGGAGCAAAGTATCAGCCCAGTATCCAGTTCTGAACCCTATTACCCTCCTATGGAAGCAATTACTTGTCCCATTGCTGAGTTTGGTCAAGAAGTGGGTCACTCTTTATCACCTTCAGAGAAAAATGCCTCTGATTGTAGAACATCTTCAAATAGACAGCACCAATGTGATTTGAATGAGTTTCCTAACATCTCTTCGTTACAATTGGGTATAGAAGCATCGCAATTTAAAGCAATTGGCACTAGGATGGGTGAAAGTCATGGAGCTTCCAGTTCTGCTCAAACTTCTTCAATGATAAAAGGAGCTGCGGCCTCTGCCCAAGCAGAGTGCATGTTTATATCTGATGATGAGTGTTGCAGGGTCCTATTCTCAGATGCAAAAAGTGACAGATGCGATCTGACTAGTAATCTTAAAGAAGGCTCTTCTGTATCAGAAATGTGTGATTACAAAGTTCCAGTTCACTCTTTTAGCACTCCAAAAGTTGAAAATAACCATGCCTTAGCTTCACAAATACATAATCCTCCTTCAGGAACTGATGTGCAGGAAAAAAATTCCGTGCACCAGTCCGGCATGCCAATTCCATCCACGGTTTCTGTCAACAATGACATGATTTTATTAGGTGGTACTGGACCCAACCAACTATTTGTAGGAGCCCTAGAGCACGGATATGTAACTAGCCAACAGAATGCGTTTGCCTATAATGGTGGAACATCCAAGTCTTCCTATTTCGAGGTTGCAGATAACCCAGAAATGCAAGAACAGCCTGGTGGAGCAGAAGACCTGCCAAAACCAATGTGTATAAATCCATTTGCTACAGCAGCAGATGTCACCGGTACCTGTTCTCGTTCGGATGAAAGAGCAAAACAAAATGGCGAACATCAAGACTCCGGTGCTCTTTGTTACGAGCCTCCTCGTTTTACTAGTTTAGATGTTCCGTTTTTCAGCTGTGATCTCATACAATCTGGAAGTGAAATGCAGGAGTACAGCCCACTTGGTATACGCCAGTTGATGATGACTTCTCTAAATTCTGTTACTCCATTCAGATTATGGGATTCACCATCTCGTGATACTAGTCCAGATGCTGTACTGAAAAGTGCTGCCAAAACTTTTACCAGTACTCCATCCATTTTGAAGAAACGCCACCGTGATTTAATGTCTCCTCTCTCTGAAAGAAGAATTGACAAAAAGCTGGAAACCAATGTCACATCTAGTTTGACAGAAAACTTTTCACGTTTGGATGTTGTGTTCAATGATGTGGCTGATAAAGCTTCTATACTGTCTCCATCTAACCTAAAAAGGAGTATCGAAGATTCTGCTGAAGATAAAGAAAATGTTTATTGTACCTTTGAAGTGAGAGAAGAGAAGACAGATGACGGTAATGAATCTCGAAACGCAACGCTGTCGGAGAATAATTTTCCAAAAAGTTCTTCCCAAGACTATACGAAACAAGAGACTGCTGATACCGAGATGATATGCGTTCAATCCGCAGCTGAAATTGTGAGTCGTTTTTCAGCTATCTTTTTATTGCTAAACTATCTTGAGTGTATTGAACGAAGAATCGAGTTTACTGGTGTCCGACATTCAATGCCTGAGCTCATCCTACGATTAATCTGATAATTTTACTATTGGCAGGTACCTCCTGGAATCCTGGCTGAACGTGATGCGAATGACTTGTTTCTTCACACTGTTGATAAAAAAACTCTCAGTTCAAGTACAGGAATTAAGAAACATTACAGTCCAAGCAGACTAGCAGACGATGTTTCAAAGGTGTCTTCTGGGAATTCTCATGGGCTACCTTGCAGCAGCCCGCCTACCATCTGCGGGAGTTATCCTGATGGACCGACGCACGAACTCCCCGTCACATCATCGTCTTTTCATGAGAAGATGGATTCTAATCGGCCACAGATTACGGTCAAGGGAATTGCTTCGTTGTAAGATTCATTAGTCTTTACACATTTAAATTATGGAGTTCCCAGTCTTTATGTTCTGCTTTTCTATGTCCTAGACCTGAAACTGGTGAAACTCCATTTAAGAGAAGTATTGAATCCCCTTCAGCATGGATGTCGCCTTGGTTCTTCAATTCTTTCCTACCCGGCCCGAGGATTGATACGGAAATATCGATCGAGGTAATTATTCAGATTGTTTGGGTTAATTTGCAGTTGGATGAGAAGTTTTTGTAAATGAACTTTTTTTGCCATTTGGTCAAATTGTTGTATGTTTGTGTTTATTATAGGACATGGGATATTTTTCGAGCCCCAAGGGAAGAAGCTTTGATGCAATTGGGTTAATGAAACAAGTAAGCGAGCGAACGGCAGCTGCATGTGCCAACGCCCATGAGGTGTTGGGCAATGAAACTCCAGAGACACTACTCAAGGGAATGAGCATGAAGCATCTCCATTGTGATGAAACTCTTCTGGTATGATTCTCTCCAACTTTTCCCTTCTTCAACCTTCCTAACATCATTTTTTTTTTTTTTTTTTTTTTTTTTTTTTTTTTTTTTACATTTCTTAAAATTCAAGGCAGACTAAAAGCAAATTACATAAATGACCAAAAATCAATATTTTTGATAAACCAACTTTTTAAATCATTGTCTACCTCTAATTTGCAATTTAACTATTTTAACCATTTTCTGGATCTTAAAAATTAAAGGAAGCAAAATTAATGATTTGAAATCTGGATTTTTTATAGCATGTGAAAGATCTACAAGTGTGTCAATCGACTTGTACATTACATCTTAACAAGCTTTTACTTATGTTCAAAATGAGAATCAAGCATCTTAGCAAATTTTTGGTGAATCATGTTTTAAAATATTATACTCGATTCTCGAAAATTTGCATTCTTCAAAAACACAATTGTGAATTCAAGCCAGATTTCAAAAGCAAAATAAATATTTTAACAGCAACTTTGGTTGGTTTTCAAAAATTCTGCTTGGTTTTGAAATTATTATTTTTTAAATAGGTAACGAAGTAAAGACTTTCAAGTACTAAAAACATTGACTTTCAAGTACTAAAAACATTTGTTAGTATAATTTTACAGAATATAAACTAAATAATTATCTCTAACAGAGTTGAAAGAGCAGGTTTAATCATTTTGAAGGCAGATTTTTGTTAGAAAAGTAGGTCATTTTGAAGGCAGACTTGTTTTTGGTTGGTTTGTCGGTTAGCTCGGCCTACGAAAAATGATATTACTGTAAGCTTGTATGATTTCATTTTTCAGGCAGAGTGTCGGGTGCTCGACTTCAGCGAATGCGGCTCTCCGGGGAAAGCAGAGACAGAGTGTGTGAAAACTACAGCTGCGACCTCCCCTCCTTATCTTCTCCCAGCCTCCAGGTAGCTACCAACACCCCAACTCGGCATTTTTTCCTTCTATTTTTCTTTTTCCTTCTATTTTTCTTTTTCCATCAGTATCTAAAGGAAAATACTATTTACCTCTCTTTGTTAGAGAGAAAAAAAAAAATGTGCTTTACTTGTAATTCTAGATTACCCGTCTGAACTGATAGCATCAACTATATTGAGAAAAGCCTTATTAAGGCATATGAGCCCTGATAGCTCAAAATATTACAAACCTGAGTTAAAAAGCGTCTCTCTTCCGGTGAGGGAAGTAACAATTTTTATTTTTTAAGGGTAAGAACTGAGCAAATGTGAAAAGTATAAAATGAGTGTTGCGTACAAAATTTAGACGACACGGGTCACGGCTGCGTGGATTGCATCGGCAAGGTGTGGGACGGTCCTCGAGCTCAAACCTGCCATGCTGATTCTCCTGCACATATGACAGATGTATAAATGTTTTGTTCTTTATTTTTTCACTTCAATTTTTCTGCGCTGGTTATGTTTTACTTGTGAAATAGCAAGAAAATACAGCGCAAAAAAATCAATTTCATGTTTGATAAATGTTCAAATCTATAATAAAAATTTTAACTCGTGACCAATTACACACAAATTATAAAGGCAAAAGTGGTGTCAAAATTCCAAACACAAAAGTGAGTGTAAAGAATCTTTTAACACTTTTTTAGATTTCAGAAGCTCATTCGACACACATACAAAAGTTGCAAATTAAGTTATAAAATTTAAAAGGTTTAATAAATTTATGGTAATAAAAATATTTATAAATTAATTACACTATTAGGTGTGATATTAAATTTTATATTTTAAACTTCCAATTCAGCCTTCAGTAAATCAGAGAATTTTAGAAAGCTAAAAGAACTGATAAGACTAATAGACATCTCAAAATTCATTTATTGGGTTAAAAGAATTGCGATCTTTTTATCTTTACCAATTCAAAATTTGAGAAAAACATAAATGATTACTAATGGCATCTATGTTTCTCTTTTTTTAAAATGAAAATTTTGAACATTATTTTTTTTTTCTTTTAAAAAAAAAAACGAAAACACTACAGAAACTAAATTCCGGTGATAGCATAGGTGAATGATTGGGCATTTTGGGGAAAATAAAGGGATATTAAAGCAAAGATAAGATGGTTCCTTACCCATCAGAGGTCATGTAAATGTGATATTCTTTGGTCATGAAGCTAACTTGTTCCGAGTTCAATCCAGTGAATGTAAACATTCCAATCTGTTTGATGATGTGACTCCACTCACCAGGTGTACCTGCCCACACATGGACGGTGAATAACACTCCCACACAACAAACCCTTCTCTAAGAACATATGCTCCAATTCATCCAAAAATAAATTAGCAACTAATTATTTCGCATATGTTTAAATAAGATAAATAATCTTGATTGATCATATTGTATCTTCTACAATATTTTAAATTCTCCAAATGAACAATCCCTGTTTTCTCGCTACAACCACAACAGATTGACGAGAAAAACCATCGCTGTCACATCAATACACAAGGCGGGCGCCCCCAGGTGCCCCCCTTAATCATTCACCCATCGTAGCCAATTTTCTAAGGAGTCTAAAACGAGCTTCCTAGATTTGACGTGTACTAAATGAATCATAATAGATAAAATGGATCAAAGGTAAAACTAAATCAAGCACCTATTTTTTATATGGTGAAGGAACAATAAAAAAAAAAAAAATCTACCCTACTCCATTTACTATTTAGTTAAAGACGAGGATACAAATAAACTAAAGTTAAGAGGTCGAGATTATTAGCCTCGATCAATATGAAGGTTCAAAAAAACAACCATCAATTTTGGATGGGACTACAGTTTAGTTAAAGACAAGGGTCCAAATAAACTAAAGTTGAGAGGTCGAGATTATTAGACTCGATCAATATGAAGGTTCAAAAAAACAACCATCAATTTTGGATGCGACTACAGTTTAGTTAAAGACGAGGGTTCAAATAAACTAAACTTAAGAGGTCGAGATTATTAGCCTCGATCAATATGAAGGTTCAAATAAACAACCTTAGATTTTGGATGAGCTGCAATTCATCACTATGGTTCTAGTTCTTAACTGAAACTTTTAAGATGAATTTTATTTTGGAGTATATTAATTTATTTGACTTCGAAAACTACATTAGACATGACATGATTAAGTTAGATTTTGGGTTAGAACTCAAATTAGAATACTCTTATCATCCACCTTAGCCTTTGAACAAAACTGATAGCAAAGAGGCTACTAAGCACTCAGAACGAGAATACTAAAAGAACCACGTAAATATCAGCAGTGATATCGGGAGAATGAATAATAAGAACAAGAACACTAACCTCGAGCACTCAAGGCGTCAAAAAGTTGCTGGCGCATGCTAATAATACGGTCTGCCATGGCCTTCAACTCAATAGTCCATTCATTGAACAAATCCCTAACGTTGAAACAAAGAAAATAATTTCATTATGCATGAACAGTTAAACCGGTTCCATACGGGTTCTCAGGATTGGAAAGAAAGTCTAGGTGAGCATCTTGCATATATGTATGTTCACCTTCCCAATCTCTGTTACGGGCATATGAGAAGTTTTAATTATTACCTGTCCTTCAGGATTGTAGCGACAATGGATGCCCCATGAATGGGTGGGTTTGAGTACATGGGCCTTATCACTAGTTTCAGCTGGCTCTCTACCCTGCTCGCAACATCAGCATTCTTGCAGACCTGTGCGACAGTTACAAAGCGTAAGATCAAGGCAGTAAAGCTGAAATACCAGCTCAGACCCCATCCCATCCATCTTCATGCTAAAAATATTTTTTTAAAGAAAAAAAATGTTCATCAATTGTAATAATTCCATTCTAAATTGTATCCTTACCAATTTAGTTAACATCTTTTTTTTGTTAATAATAATACAAAGGCGATGCTACAAGGGTTATTATACATGTATCCGAGTTGAAGGGAAGGATAACCTTTTCATTTCATTTTCTCTTAGAAATGCTAAGTCAACCTTTTCCTTAGTACTATGTTAACAAAAAAGATGTTAATCCCACAGACTCAATTAACCAATGATTCAATCAGTTAAGGTATGCTGTTATATGACATCCCAATGAATCACTAGTAAGAATATTCTTCCAAAAATCTTACAATGCTTAAAGCGCCAACACGTTCACCGTAGAGACCCAAATTCTTTGCGTAACTCTGGGCTACAAAACATTCACCTCCATCGGCAACAAATAAGCGTACAGGTTGTGCATCCGCATCCAGACTTCCACTGGCAAAACCCTGGATCATAAAAGGCAAAAATATCAGAAACTTAAACAGCAAGATTGTCTTATTAAGTTCCTGACATGCAAGTCATTTCTCATTTTTTTACTATGTAGACCTCTCTACCTGGTAAGCACTGTCAAAGAAAGGTAAAAGCTGTTTCGATCTCATCAACTTCCTGATCTGATCCCATTGTTCAAGGGTTGGATCGACACCAGTTGGGTTATGAGCACATGCATGAAGCAGTACTATGGCTCCAGATGGAGCAGAACCAAGATCTTCCAAGAGGCCTGTGACATTAAATTGTCCAACCCAATGGTAAGCAATAATAAGGTACTAACATACACAACATCATAAGTTTCCGTAACAAATCATCTTAAATCACTCCTACATAGAATGCCAGGGGCACTGCAGTGTAGAAGACTATACAAGTTCAGAATAATTTAATTGCGGCACAACTTCCATTACAGATAAAACACATTGGAACTCATTATGGAGGTAGAACCAAAAAAGATACATTAAACAGTTAAAATAGAGTACGAGTTCGAACCTTGAAAATCCAACCCTCGTGTAGAGGGATCATAATATCGATAAGTTTTTACTGACAGACCAGCCAGAGTAAAAACTTTGGGATGGTTTCCCCATGTTGGCAGGGGAATGTATATTAGCCGCTGGAAAACAAGAAAAAAGGAATCATGAGAGAGCTATTACCATGTACAAGTAAAGCCTAATAAGTACGATAATGGACACCTAAACATTCCACACCTCGTGATAATGTCTTGCCAAAAATTCACCACCGACCCTCAATGATCCAGTACCAGACAAGCATTGAACAGTTGTGACACGGTTCTCGAGAATAGCAGGGCTATATAAAAGTTAGAATTAGATCATCTAAAAGAAAACTATTGAACGAAGGATGCGGATCTGAGAATAAGCAACCAAATATAAAGGCAACACCTAGCAAATAAGATTTGGTATAGCTTACCTGTCGGCGCCAAAAATAAGCTTAGCGCTCTGTTTATTAAACTCTGCCAATCCAACAATCGGAAGATACTCCTTAACTCGTGAACTGCAGATAATTAAGAATAGAACCTCAACATATATCTACATTAAGTAAGGTTATTAAGAGAATGATCAAGAAAATTACCTATCATTAACAAGCTGATGCTCTGCTTTTCTGACAACGTTCAAGACAAGTGGTTTTCCTTCCTATCATATCGAAATACCACAAGATTAGAAAATTTCTAAATAGACAAACGAATCGCTTAGACATCTTAACAGCGATAAGATAGTATAATCAAGCTCCGACTATTTTTAACACCAAAATAGATTAACAACATCGCGATTTAAAGCAACAGATACGTACCTCTGTCCTATAAGCACCGACGCCCAGATTCAACTTGTTCGGGCTTGGATCTTTGTTGAAAGCAACAGTCACCTATCAATTCCAAGTTCAACACAATAATTGATATATTAGTAAAACTTCCTCCAAAACATCGGATAGATAGACGCAAAATTCGTAAATATGCAACGAATAAACATAGGCGAGAAGCTTTTTGTCCGACAGTCATCAAAACATCAGATAGATAGACGCAAATGTGTAAATATGCAATAAATAAAAACAGGCAAGCAGTTTTTTGTCCGATAGTCATTCTATTCCCTAAAATGATCCTTCAGCGTTTCTAAAGCCATAATAAACAGCTGATAAGCGGAACAATTTCCAAAACACTACAAAATGACATCGGAAACAACCGTCAACTAGAAAAATTAGGAAAACACATAGCCACGATCACGATCCACAACCAGCCAACAAAAAACTCCCGATCACGAGGATCCAAAAGCTCGACAGAGTTCATTTCCATAATATACGGTAAAATAGAAACAGACAAGTTAGAATCAGACGCAAAAATTTAAAACTAACAACACGAGAACAGAAGGGAAAAAAAAAACGAAAACGAAATCCTCTGAACTTGTCGGCAAGCAAACAAAACAATGCAACTCTAAAGCAGATTAATAGGCAAATCAAGGAAAGAAAAACCTACAACGATTGATCAAAAGACATAGCGATACAGAGAGAGAGAGAGAGAGAGAGAGAGAGAGAGAGAGATTACTCCGAGAATAGGATCTTCAGGAGCACGAACAACATGAGCGAAAACCGAATCACTTTGCAACGAGGAAGTAGCAGAAGCAGAGAGTGAATCAGCCATGGCGGATGAAGACGATTGAACCAGATGCCTAACGAGAGCGTTAATTCTTCGATCGGTTGGATCACTATTTGAAGTCGAACTACCGGAAATAGCAGTGTGTTGAACGTCAAACAAGGGGCGCATCTCGCGTGCTCTCAATTCCCTTTTTACTTTTTCCTTTTTCTTCCTTGATTTACTCTTTTTCCCTCTTTTTTTCTTTTCTCTACTTTGGCGCTGTTTTATTTTTCACAGTTCGACTTTCCCTTTTATACGTAGTCGAAGACGAGGCTTTCATTCCAGAACCGTCCCACCGATATACATTTCTGATTATTACTATAAAAAGAAAATAAATGTAATTAAAAATAAACCAAATTTTATTTTATTTTATTTTCCGAAAATATATATATATATAGATGATACCATACAAATATATTGGGAAATTTTATTTTTAAAATACTAAATTAATAAGTAGCTCATAAATTTCGAAAAGTTTCAATAATATTCAAATTAAAAATAAAAAATAAAAAATATTATTAGTTTTAGATACAAGTCGCTAGTACTTTGTTTCAAAAATACCTTCCAACAAGTTGGTTAATAAGCTCCACAAATTTAAAAATACTTTCACCATTAATACTAAATTTAAAAGTACCAATAAAATTTTAATTTACCCTTTTATATTTATTTTTAAAAAAAATATTACCATAAATATATGGATAAAAACTGTCTAATAAAACCTGATAAATTATCTATAAACTCTTTAATATTACTTTGTAAAGTTCACGAACATTTTTAAAATTTGGTATTAACCGTAAACGTATTTTTTAAATTTTATTTTTTTTAAATTAAGAGTATTCGTGAAACTTTTGAAGATTCAATAGAAAAAAAAATAATAAAATAAAATATTGACTATTTATATTTAAAATGAACGAAAATTTTATTTTTTATATTTTTTAGGGCTATTTTAAAGAAAATTCCAAGTTATTGTTACTAATTAATTTTTTTTAACATATATACAATGGAGAAGTAAACGATGTGACACGTGGCATGCATGGCGGCAATGTTTTGTTGGCACGCATACCGAGGGAGACAGAGGTCATTGCAACCCATGTTTCGCACGTGGCATTCAGGTGCACGAAATGGATTAGGACTAATTTCCCTTGGCACGTTTCTCGAGCACTCCCACGTGGCTCAAGCACAGACGCCTGCGATGGCACGGAATGGTTGTTTTTGTCTCTGCCCTACGAATTATTCTGTTCATATTTCTATATATTAAATATTTTATTTTTTTATACTTTGTTGGTATTAAGAATTGACATTTTTAATTATAGCTTATTTTAAAATATAATGTGTTCATATAATTATATGTCAATGGAGCTTTTATGTTGACTTTTTTTAATTATTAAAATAAACTTTAAGCTTATAATATGGTATGTTATATATTTTAATAGTCTCGCAATATTAATTTTTCTAAATTTGGAAGTATGAGCTTAATATATTATAATATATAGTTTTTAAATTATTTGTATATTTTCAGTACTTTTAAATTTTAATTCTAATATATATATTAAAAAATAACAGCTTTTCCTCTACGCCAAGAAGAAACATAATTGCACAAAGAAAAAATGAGAAACCCTACGTTTATCTTTGTAACCAATCCGTCACTTTCACAATTCTATCCACATTCTCTTTGGTTCTACACAATTTTCAACCATCATATAAATTCTTATAATTACTATCGAATCTGTCTTAGTTTAGTCTAAAAAATTTAAATTTCAACGAGAAAATTCTAATCGAAATTTTGATAGTGTGAGGAGAAGAAAGAAGTCATGGCTCACGTTTGACACCTTTACCGGTGGTAGGTGAACCCTATAGCTTCTTCTCCGTCACGAGAACAGTAGTTGCAATGGCAAGCAGCTCTAGGACAATCGGGTGCGCTTGGTCGGGCGGGTAGAGGGAAGAGTAGGAAAGAAAGAAAAAAAATATTATGTCAAAATTTAGTTTAACTTGGAATTAGTCAAGATATTGTAATCAGTTAATATTTGGAGAATAATATATTAATTATAGAATATATCTTCAGATATTATTAATTGGTTAATATTTTTCTTTTAAAATTTGATTACTAGTATATTTTATTTTATTCTCAAGTTATATTTTTATTATTCGTAGGTATTAGACAGTAGCTTGTATCATATCTAAATGCTGTGAATAACAATAAAGATTGAACCATCTCAATTCTATTTCTCATTCTTAAATCTGTATTGTTTATCTGAGTAATAATATTTTCAATTCTTGTATCTGTATTGTTTATTTGAGTAATAATATTTTCAGTGGTAAATATTGTGTTACTATTTTAATTGAATTTTATGTCTAATAAAATTTAAAACTTTTAATTTCGTGTTTTTAGTAAATTCATTATATTTATATATATAAATAAAACATATGAATTAAATTATAATTTGAAAAATTAAATAAATACAAACAATATACTAAATTTATAATTTAACATAAATAAAATTATGTAACCATTTATGATTACAAACAAAATAAATGTACAAAAATTCAATATTTAACAATTTGGACATTAATTCCTACCGCTTAAATTATTATTAGGATTAAATTATTACGTTAAAAAATAAAAATAAAAACACTATAATTATTCACTAATGGATGATTAAGCCACTGAAACATTGGCGGGAAGGATGTGTTGGAGAAGGCAAGAATGCGAGAAGGCATATGGACGGACACGTGGGACGTCGGCTTCCAAACGAGCCAGAGGAGATTCAGTGCTTATTATCTGGACGACATGTCGTGCCCCTTTATAGATATGACTTTATTTCACGCACTTAACAACAGCGTTGTTATGGAGTCACACCAATCAAATTTTGTCTCCCAAAAATGGCTTTTGGATTCCGGCAAAGGCTCAAGCACACTATTATTTATTTTAAATCATATTATTTGTTTTTTATTATCTAATTTCTACTAATATTCTTAAAAAATAATCCAGATTTATACATTCAAATATTTAAAAAAATTTTTAAAAAATAGAAAATTAAACGCTTTTATTATTATTAATTGTTTATCCGACGATTTTCTGTGTTCGACAAAGAGGTACGATTTTGTGGAGTGGGAGAGGACTTTTTCACTTGGGTTCATGTTCATCCCCACCAAATGTTTAGTTCTTTTTTTTTTTTTTTTTTTAAATCCTTATTTTCTATCACAGATTCCTTTGGAATCTTACGAGCACCTTTTAATTGATTAATTAATTTTAAAATGTGTCTAATAATTAAATTTTTTAATTTTAATTTTATATTTAATATATATTTGAATTTAAACAATGTTTCTATACGCTTTAAAATTCTTAATTTTGTATTGAACAATAACACAATTTTTTTTTATTATAGTTTTGCTTTACGGAAACCCAAAACAAAGTCATGAGAACTTATGCTCAAAGTGGACAATATCATCTAACATGGTATCCGAGTTATGCTCTAAACTTAGTCATGTCAATAGAACCCTTAAATGTCGAACAAAGGACTCCAAAAGATAAAGGAGTAGAGTCTCCTCGAAGGCATAGTAAAAAAATGACTAAGACAAAAAAAAAAAAAGGAGTCGAGCCTCGATTAAAGGGAGGCGTTGGATGAAAGTCCACATCGACTAATTTAAGGAATTAGTATGAGTTTTTTAAATATTTATATTGATAAATTAATTGGTACAAATTTAATGTTTTAAACCCATTTAATTTAATTTCAATGAATTTTAAGAATTAAATAAAGTGTAGTAAATAAGTTTTGAGTAAAAAAATTTATAAAATGCACTTATTACATTTATGTTTTTTAGTATGCAAATTCCTATAATGGAAATAAAAAATCAATAATTAAACTCTTAAAATGAGAAAAAAAACATTTAATTTAATTAGAAGCTTGTTATGATTTTAATAGGGCAAAAAAAAAAATATTAACAAACTTATAAAATTAAATGTATGCATTTAACTAATTTATAAATTAACAAAATTAAACTCTTAATTTTAATTATGATAAGGTTATGCTCTTGGTAATTTAAAATATTTATAAAACTATCTAACTAATATTTATTATTTTTTTAATCAAAATTATCATTTATTAGTTCGACTAATTATATCAAAATTGATTTATTAAATTTACATTTCTACCCTTTAAAATAAACAAAAAAATAATAATTTTCAACATAGTTAAGCGTATTAATTCTATTAAAGTTTAAGGTTTGAATAATGATCTATCCATGACTCGAACGTGGGCGGGATTTTTATTTTTATTTTATTTTATTTTATTTTTGCTATGAGGATAAGAGGAAATACAAATAAAAATCTGAAAGAAAAAAATAAAAGAAAAGTCTATGGCTAGAATTTGGGCATCAATTTGCTGTATATAGTCCCTACTCTATCAATCAGTCCACTTCCTTCCATTTCTCTCTCTTTCATTTTCATAGCTTTTTTTTTTTCTCTCTATTTATTTTCATACAAATATTTTCAAATATTTTAGATTCATTTCATTCAACCCCACCCTACACAATTCCCTCACCCTTTTAAATACATATAAAAAAAAAATAATTAAATCATATTAAATATGAATATTCGTAATTTTATATTTTATTTTTAAAAATATTTATCTGTTGTAATATGTATAATTTAGCTAATCAAAAAATTAAATTTATTTTAATATATTCTCATTCAGACTGACTCAAAAAATGAAGAATTAAATTCGACTCATTAATTTGAAGTTCACAGGTCGAAGATATTCTTTAGGTATAGATCGAGCTATCTCGACTTTTAACAGCTAAGCTTATCACCCAACTTATGGGGTTGGGTTGGGTTGGGTTGGGTTGGGTTGATCAAAGTCTGAGCTCGAGTTGGGCTTATATTCAATTATATTAATATTTATTTAGAATTTTTTTTATTGAATTTCTATTTCTATTTTATTTATTTTAAATGTTTATTACATTTAATCGATAATATTATTCATATGGTATAGTTTCATTTAATATTTATACTTCAAAATTTTATATTAATTAAAAACTATGATATCCAAATTTAAAAATATATTAATTTTTTATATTTTTAATTTATAAAATATAGTATTATATTGACAAGTATGACCAGACATCGATTCAAATATGATTTGTATGTTAATCCCTTTCGCACGTGCGAAAAAGGCAGGGGGAAAAATAAGGTAAATAAATAATTAAAAAAAGAAAGAAAGGTGAGAGTCTCAGAGGAGGAGAGAGAGGCGGAGGATGGATATGGTTCATTGGTGAGTGACAGAAAAAGGGCGGTACGTGTTTTCTGGAGTGTTGGTTCCGTGCTTTTATTCTGTGAGATGTCAGGTGGCGGTTGCAGCATAGTTTGGTTCAGACGAGATCTCAGGGTTGAAGATAACCCTGCTCTTACCGCCGCCGTCAGGTCCGGCGCTGTCGTTGCCGTCTTCATCTGGGCACCGGAGGAAGAAGGTCACTACTATCCCGGCAGAGTCTCGCGATGGTGGCTCAAACAGAGCTTGGCTCTTCTCGATTCCTCTCTTAGAAGCCTTGGTACTTTTCTTGTCACTAAGAGATCCACTAACACCATTTCTGCTTTGCTCGACGTCGTTAAAGCTACTGGTGCTTCTCAGCTCTTCTTCAATCACTTATACGGTCTGTTCTTCCTGTTCTTCGCTTCAATTTCAAATCCTTATTTGAATCGGTTCTTTAATTTCTCTCGTCTTCTTCTTTGTTTGTTTATTTAAGATTATTGTGTTCGGAAATCGGAGATTGTTTCTATCAGCCTTTTCTGGAATTGATTTCTCTGTGTTCTGGAATTATGAAGTTTCTGCTCAGTGTATGATTGTTCTTGGCTGCGTTCGTCCGTTTCATTCTTGTTCATCTGCTTGTAAATTACTACTAATTAGTGGACGAAATCTGCTTATTATTGGTATAAATCGTAATCGTTCGAGAATTTCATAGAATTGGAAAGAGGGAAGGTCCTTAAATGGTTGTGATGCGAATAATTTCCATGTAGAATTGGCATCTTATGGAGTTTCCTTTGATGTCTTGATAATGATTTGGAAATACATATCTTATGAAAGCAAATTTGTTTGTCAGATCCTTTATCGCTCGTTCGGGATCATCGAGCAAAGGAGGTGTTATCTGCTCAAGGTATCGGCGTGAGGTCGTACAATGCCGATTTACTGTACGAACCGTGGGACGTTAAGGATGCCAATGGCAATCCATTTACCACCTTTGCTGGTTTCTGGGAGAGATGTCTCAGCATGCCTTGTGATCCAGAGGCACCACTTCTCCCACCTAAGAGAATAATTTCAGGTTGCTTTTTCTATCATTTAGTTCAACAAGTCTTGTGTTTACTTCAATTTTTCTTTTCTTATCGAATATACGATTGATCGGTAACTCTCCAGTTGTCGTGTTTGTTTGTTCTTCGTGACGTTTTTTCGTAAGAGAAAACATTCTATTGATTTCAGTCTATGCTGTGAGGGTTGTATTTCATTCTATGTTGTAATATATCAAATGTGTTTTTGTGTACCACAAAGTTGCATAGTTGGTTCCATGTTATCAGTGGAAAATCGAGACGATTACCTTTCCCCAACGTAACATTACGCTCTTTGTTGTGTCATTACGGCCTATGGCTCGATTAATAAGAAAGTAGTTTCTTTTGTTACATATTTTAGGTGGCTCGTTCTGGCTTATTATTACGTTGGTGCGTAAGCATAGTATAGATTTCGAGAACATCGTCGGTCTAAATATTGTCTATTCTTAAGAGTTACCGATCAGATAACGTCGTCGATCTTAAAGCTTCACTCTAAATATTGTGTTTGCTCCTTCAGGTGATGCATCTAGGAGGTGCCCATGTGACACATTGGTATTCGAAGACGAATCGGAGAAGGGAAGCAATGCGCTTCTTGCCCGAGCATGGTCTCCTGGATGGAGCAACGCGGACAAGGCTTTGACCACGTTCATCAATGGACCATTAATCGAGTACTCAAAGAATCGAAGGAAGGCGGATAGTGCAACCACCTCATTTCTGTCTCCTCACTTACATTTCGGAGAGGTAAGCGTGAGAAAAGTGTTTCATCTCGTTCGAATGAAGCAGGTTTTATGGGCGAACGAAGGGAACGAGGCTGGCGAAGAGAGTGTCAACTTGTTTCTCAAGTCTATAGGGCTCAGAGAGTATTCCAGATACATGAGTTTCAACCATCCGTACAGCCATGAAAGGCCTCTTCTTGGGCATCTTAAATTCTTCCCTTGGGTTGTGGATGAAGGCTATTTTAAAGCATGGAGGCAAGGAAGGACTGGTTATCCATTAGTGGATGCTGGTATGAGGGAATTGTGGGCTACGGGGTGGCTGCACGATCGGATCCGAGTCGTAGTTTCGAGTTTCTTTGTCAAGGTTCTGCAGCTTCCTTGGAGATGGGGAATGAAGTATTTCTGGGATACTCTCTTGGATGCCGACCTCGAGAGTGATGCTCTTGGTTGGCAATACATATCTGGCACTCTTCCTGATAGTCGTGAATTTGATCGTATCGACAACCCACAGGTGCACACACTTTTCGAGTTCTTCCTCAAATAAACACGTTTGTCCTCTGAATTTATCTAAAATCTAATATCTTCCAACTTCGTGCTTGTTCGAAAAGGTTTCTTATTGAGGGTTCTAGACATGAATTTTTTTAAAAATGGTCTTATTGTATTGAGTACGACGGGTCGGAGTATGGAGAATTGTATCTCCGAGCTCAAGGGAAGGAGTACATGCCAAAACGACAACTTTTTCTCTTAGATTACATGTGTTTCTGGATGTAACTGTCTGAACTGGTAGTTGGTTTTTTGCAGCTTGAGGGTTATAAATGCGACCCGTATGGAGAATACGTCCGGAGATGGCTTCCTGAACTTTCTAGATTGCCCACTGAATGGATTCATCATCCATGGAATGCACCGGAGTACGTACTCCAAGCTGCTGGGATCGAGCTTGGATCGAACTACCCTCTTCCCATCGTAGGACTGGATGCAGCTAAAGCGAGGTTGGAAGAAGCGCTGTCGGAGATGTGGCAACAAGAAGCAGCTTCAAGGGCTGCGATCGAGAATGGAACTGAAGAGGGACTTGGGGACTCTTCCGAGTCGATCCCAATTGCATTTCCTCAAGAAATAACAATGGAGGAGGAGGACGTTGAGCCTGCAAGGATGAACGCTCATACAATTCGGTGCTACGAGGATCAGATGGTCCCAAGCATGACGAGTTCGGTGAGATTAGGAGATGAAACTTCTTTGAACATTCAAAGTACAGCAGAAGATGGTAGAGGAGAAGTACCTATAAATGAAAATTTAAACCAAGAGCCAACCAGAAATGTAGTGAACCCAAGAGTTCGATCAACCGATCCAACGCAGACTCGATTTCCCTATACCCCAGGTATCGGCCTACGAACTGCTGCTGAAGATTCTACTGCAGAGTCCTATTCCAGTAGTGATGTGAGACGAGAGAGAGACGGAGGTGTGGTGCCTGTTTGGTCTCCACCGAGTTCGAGTTACACCGAGCAGTTTGCGGTCGACGAAAATGGCATCGGAACAAGCTCTTCGTTCTTGCAAGGGCATCAACAGAGTCATCAAATAATTAACTGGAGGCGGCTATCTCAGACTGGGTAACAACTTGTGAATCATTAGTCATTTCTCCAATGGCCAAATCCCACGATGAGTAGTCGGTAGCTTGGTACGATACCGACTAACTGATAGAAGCAGTTCATCTGCCGATGATCGTCTCCCTCCCGCTCTTCCCGTTATCACGGTTGTATCATATGTCTTGCTATGCTGTATAGTGAAGATTGTAATTTGTGTAGCTGTAACACGAGCGTAGAGAATTGAAATAGTGATTGTCGTCGTAGTCGTCGTCATCGTCGTCTTTGAATAAACTCAGGTTTGCGACTAGCCCGGATTCTTGTAAGCTTATTCTTAAGCTATGGAAATATTTCTCTATCTTGCTTGCCTTTTCAGATCAGATGCCTATAACTCTCTCTCTTGGAAAAGAAGCTAAGGTAAATGCCGACTACCATTTTAAGTGTTTATTACATAATTATTTAAGGATTATGTTTATTAGATAATTATATATAATTATAAAATGCTTTATTTTCGCACAAATTAAATTTTAAAATAATTTCTTTAAAATATAAATTAATCCAAAATTTTAAATTATTAATTTTATCAATCAATTTTGTTGAGCTGTTTTGCAATTTTTTTTAATTAGAAAAAAAAAAAAAACCTTTGAAAAGAAGCGCATCCAATGAACTCCACAATGTGCTCATTGGATTCCATTTTGGGACCACCAAAGAAAGTCAACGCTTAAATTACCTCAAAAATCATAACTTTTGAGCTACTTTGAAGCAATTATGGATATTTTATTTTATTTTAATTTTCTTGCTTTGTTTAATTTCTACCAACTTGACATTCAACTCATAATTGCAACGAACTCATAATTGCAACGATCTTACCGTAGGAGTTGAGCTCTACGAATTGAACTGTATCCCCCGAGCTAAGTGGGACTTGTATGAAGGAGTCAGATTCTTCTTCTATTTTTAACAAGTCATCGAGCCTCCATAAGGGGACCAGAAAACATCTTTCGATTTACCCTTAGCCCTTGCCACCTTCCATAATAAGTCCTCGAGCCTCTTTTACACTGCCTTTCTCATAGAAGCCACATGAAGAGATTAAAAAGATAAAGTAGCTTTTTGACCCCTCAAATTGAATTCTGTAGTCGAGAATGTTGTAATAAGAAATTGACCGACCGACCATACTAGAGTTTTGGTGGTAAGGTCATGAAAATTGACCGACATAATAGATATGAAATGACTTTAATTTTCAGATTTTTGAATCAACCAAAATATTGTGGCTCAAGCTTGACTCGCTCAACCGACCATTTGGTCAATTATCCCTTTCTCACGCCCTTTCATTATTTGCTCAATTGTTTCAATTAGTTCATTTATTAATTGTTCTTATTTCCAATATTTTATTTTATTTTATTTTAATTGAACATATATATATATATAACCAATTACAGTTATATAATTAATACCTGATTTATTAATTTATTTTGAGGAAATTAAATTAAAATTAAATTAAAAAAATTAGAAAGCAAGAGTGGTCGGTGACCCGTACCTACACGTGTCAAAATCATGTCATTTACTGAGACATGTGGAGTTATTGCATGTTTTTTTTTCTCAATTTATTGTTAAAAATATTCCCATATTTTTATTTTAAAAATATGATTGAATTTTCCATCCCACGTAGGATTGTAACATAATTAAAAAAAAAAAGTGAAAAATTAAAAAAAAAAAACACACACACAAAGTCAACAGTAAAAAAACAAGAAAGTCAACAGAGAAGAAAGTCAAAGTCCCATTTTGTGGGCAATTTTCCTTTTTTTTATTTTCTTTTTAGAATTCAGACTCAAAGTGAATGAACCTATAAAAGGTTTTTATTTTTTATTTTTTTTATTAAATCTTAATTATTTTAAATTGTGATAAAAATTTATATGTTCGCTTCCCTTTTCTCTCTCCCTCTGAAATCAAGAACTCCAAGAAGAACAAGAAGGTGAAGCGACGTCGCACGGAAGGAGGTGCAAAAGCGCAGCCCAGTTTTCCCCCGGTACAGGTTCGAGCCATTGTTTTGGGGTTTTGTTTCGTTTTTCTTTTGGATTATTAACCATGGTTGAGTTGGGAATTTGATGGTGCAGTTGGTGAATTTGGAGAGGGTTTGATTCGGATTCAGCTGATGGATAAGCTGTGCTGTTTTAATGCTTCATACTCTCGGGTAAGAACTAAGAACAGCCTCTCTTACCTTTTGTGTTTCACCGTTCTTCAATTCCAGCTGTGTTGATTCCTTCTGTGCCATGAATTTACCAAATCCACTGATAAATTTTGTACTCGATTCTGGAAATTCTTACAATTCTAGCACCGTTCCAGCTCACCGCTAGCAGATATTGTTCTATTTGATCAGTTAGAGAGAGGTTTACAGAATGTTTCGTTAATTCTCGTTGACACTCGTTCCTTTCTCCAATTGATGTGGGATCCCTTAATCTACCTCATTCGAGGACTAGCGTCCTTGCTGGCACACTGCCTCGTGTTCACTCCTTTTGAGGTTCAGCCTCCTCATTGGCACATCGCCCAGTGTTTGGCTCTGATACCATTTATAACGGTCTAAGCCCACTGCCAGTATATATTGTCCTTTTTTAACTTTCTCACAGTTTTTAAAATGTGTCTGTTGAGGAGAGGTTTTCACGCCCTTATGAAAAATGTTTCGGTCTCCTCCCAACCGACGTAGGATCTCACAAAATCTCGGTAGGATCAAGGCATAATGCATAGCTTTAGTGTTCTATGTATAGAGGGAATTGATTATGTTCGTTGTCTTCTAGCCGATGCTGCCCCAAAATGAGTGATATTTTGAACGGGATACTCGGAAGGTGTAATAACCTAAACCCACCGCTAGCAGATATTGTTTTCTTTGAGCTTTCTCTTCTGGGTTTTTCCTCACGGTTTTTAAAACGCGTCTACTAGGGAGAGAGGTATCCACACCCTTATGAAAAATGTTTCGTTCTCCTCCCAACCGATGTAAGATCTCACAAAATCTCAGTAGGGTCAAGTCGTAGTGCATAGCTTTAGTGTTCTACGTATAGAGGGAATTGGTTATGTTCGTTGTCTTCTAGCCAATGCTGCCCCAAAATGAGTGATATTTTGAACGGGATACTCGGAAGGTGTAATAACCTAAACCCACTGCTAGCAGATATTGTTCTCTTTGAGCTTTCTTTTCTGGGTTTTCCCTCACGGTTTTTAAAACGCGTCTACTAGGGAGAGAGCTATCCACACCCTTATAGATGTTCTCTTCTCCAACCGACGTGAGATCTCACAG
Organism: Cucurbita pepo subsp. pepo; assembly: GCF_057944985.1. Classification (NCBI taxonomy): domain Eukaryota; kingdom Viridiplantae; phylum Streptophyta; class Magnoliopsida; order Cucurbitales; family Cucurbitaceae; genus Cucurbita; species Cucurbita pepo. The sequence goes on from NC_141803.1 coordinate 2,520,345, forward strand.
AAAGATTATTAATCTGGTGGTGTAGGTTCGGTCGGCATCGAACTACGGTAAAGGAAGAAGCCATGAAGGAGTAATCAAGTATGGATTCTGCCTGGTGAAAGGGAAAGCTAACCATCCCATGGAAGATTACCATGTTGCTAAGTTCGTTCAAATTCAAGAACATGAATTGGGGCTGTTTGCTATCTACGATGGCCATGTTCAACAAACTGTGCCTGCTTACTTACAAAAGCATCTCTTTTCTAATATCCTCAAAGAGGTGACAACCAACTTCTACCCCACCCTGCCCTATCTGAGTATCCATTCATGTGCCTTTTCTTTTCATTACAGGAGGACTTTTGGGTCAACCCGAACAGCTCCATCTCGAAAGCCTACGAGAAAACGGACCAGGCGATTCTATCTCACAGCTCTGACTTGGGTCGTGGCGGATCAACCGCTGTTACTGCTATTCTGATTAACGGTCAACGACTATGGGTGGCCAACGTCGGAGATTCACGCGCTGTTCTTTCGAGAGGCGGTGAAGCTATACAAATGACCATTGATCACGAGCCGAATGCTGAACGCAGCATCATCGAGAATAAAGGTGGCTTCGTTTCTAACATGCCAGGTAACTTATATAGAACATACAGTACTAATGGCTTGGTTCATATCAGTTTGAGTTTGAGTTTATGTTTTGTTTTCCTATAAAAACAGGAGACGTACCTCGAGTGAACGGTCAGCTAGCGGTTTCGCGAGCATTTGGAGACAAGAGTCTCAAATCTCACCTACGATCGGATCCCGACATACGTGATATTAACATAGACGCCAACACGGACGTATTAATTCTCGCTAGCGACGGTCTTTGGAAGGTGTTATCATCACCTTTCATTCCTAAACACTTCTAGAAATCATTCATTTGTGTTCTTCTTATGAATGTGGATTGAAACAGGTCATGTCGAATCAAGAAGCGGTCGATATCGCACGAAGAATCAAGGACCCGATGAAGGCTGCAAAGCAGTTAATAACAGAGGCTTTGCTGAACGAGAGTAAAGACGACATATCGTGCATTGTCGTTAGATTTAGATAGTAAAGACGACATTCAGTATATACCCCAAATAAGATGAAATTTATGTTTTAGGCCAACAAAGTAAATATACGTGTTTCGGGTTTACTGTATCTGTAAATTAGATTAGGCTGATTATGTTTAATTTCAATTTTTATTATATTAATGAGCCCAAGCCCAAAGCCCAAAGCCCAAGCCCAAGCCCAAGCCCAAGCCCAAAGCCCACATATTATTGCCGTATTGAGAAAATTACCAAATTACCCCCGCAGAAACGGTCGTCTAGGGTTTCAGGCGCTATATATATATTCATCGTAAGCTTTAATTCAAAGGCATACGATTCCAATTTTACAGCTTCTTGGCTTTTGGGGGTTTCTGGCATTAGGGTTTGATTTCATTGTTGATTAAATTGGCCTCTCCTTTCAGCTTCAAGTGGTGAGATCTTTTGATCGTATTCTTGGTGGCTTTGTTCTGGAGGCGTAAATTGATTCTCTGAGTTTTGGGGGTTTTCTTTTGTCCAGATTTTGTGCTATCACATCTCTGGTTCCCCTTGCTTGGGTACATTGCCCTTGAAATCCTTCATTTTTATTCCATTTTTGTGTATGAATCTTCTGGATTTGGGAATTCGTTTTCGTTTTTGTTTTTTGATGGTCTATTTGGTTGTTCGTGTTATATGAACTGCGTCGGTCCCACATCGATTTGTTTTATCCTATGATGCTTCTTTATGAGCCATCGAATCTGGATTCTTCAGCAACTGAGTTGGGCTGGGCTCCGTTGGGAAATAAAGGACTCAATATCTCTTCTTTATATATCTTCTGGGCCGGGCCCAATAGCTTGGGTCCATCTGATTCATGTATCCCCTATTTACTCAAATATCACAAAAGACAATAGTTTTAAAATAAATGAACCAAATATTTGGAAGTTTTCGAACTTATATATGGTGGGGTGCGCGAGGAGGTGACCTTTGGCGAATAAGAAAAGAGATGTCGATTTCTTACCATTCAATACTCAAGCATCCATGCATGTTATCTCACACGTGCCATTACCCTTGCTCCTTCCTTCCAATAATGGATGTAGTGTAGAATAATAATTTAACTGCTAAAAATGGAAACTAAAAGAAACGACAACAATCACCGTAAGTCGTCCTTTTTTGGATGAAGACCGATGATCGGACGGTGGTGGATGAAAGTTGGAGATAATGACAGCGTGGACACCTGATTTATTTACGGCCCATGTGGCATGTAGAATTTCAGGATATAAAACAAATATTCCACCACATTTTAATTATAATTTTGATTTATATTAAATAAATATTTTGTTTGAAGAATGGCGCGTTCCATGCGAGACTTCTTTCTTTCTCTTTCTGCTGTTATTACTCTCTCTTAACTGTAACTCGGTGCTCTATTTATCCTGCCTCCACTTCTCTTCTTCCTCAATTTTACACCATTCTTGGATTTGGGAGTTCAGAGCACTTTGTTCTGAATCGCCCGATCTTGTTTCTTTCAATTTCTTGTTCCTCATCGCCCAAAGGTGCTTTCCTTTCTCTATTTCATCTTCTTTCTTCATCTTCAATTGCCAATACGTAGATTTTCTTCGACTAAATTACAGATCGCATGGACATTTTTTCCGATTTTGAACTTGATATCGTTTATACCGGTCTACCTTGTTTGTGCGAGTAGGTTTCTTATCGTCGAGGAATTTTTTGTGAAGCTTCTGAGGAGAAGCTGCCTCGTTCATAGCTCTGGCCGACGTCGCAGTGATATCGTCTCTATCTTCCCCTAGAATTGACAATTTTTGGGGATTTTCTGGTCCATGGACTTCGTCCGATTGCAGTTTGTTGTTGGTTCGGCGTCTTCCGATTGACTACGGCTAATTTCATTCCGGTCGACCTTTTATAAAAAAACAAAGTATTGCTGTCAAAATCGTTAGCGATGTGAGCATTTGAAAGGGATTACTAACAGGAAACGAAACGTAGAGAACATTTCTTATCATTCAAGAAGTATGCTTATGGCAAAATTCAATTGTTTCTCTGGCCGGACAGGGAAGAAGAAAACCAAGGCATGTTTTCTTTCATTATTCATATCTTGCTTGCTTGATAAGTTTCCCAACGGAGTTTGCTGAATATATGTATCCTCTTAATCTATGGTTGCAGATCGATTTGGAACTAGAGAAGCCTACCGAATTGAATTATCTGTCGAAAACTTTGCATGACAGCAGCATCCATCACTGTGAGGAGCCTTTCCAAGGTGGAGAAAGGAAGCCGTCTAACCTGGACGTTTCAGTTCTGTACCCATCAGAGAATAATTCTAAGCTGGATGTTAAGTTAACGAACAATCATGAGAGTTCTGTAGCAGGAGGAGCAGTAGAACCAGCATATGAAGGGGAGGATGAGCGAGACGACAACTCGATCAAGCGGAACCCTTCTGACTTTGATCTCCCTGCTCAAGACACATGTGGAGAAGAATTCGAGTTTCAATTTCCAAGTTCATTGGGAAAACAATTTGATAAGATCATTATTGAAGGAGCTGATACTGTCCAAAGTGGACATGCTAGTGATCCTGGAATTGGTAAGGCAGTATCTTGGGCATTACCTAAACTTGAACGCTCATGTTCTAATCTGGAAAGCAGGGATGTGCTTAGAAACTTATCTCCTCATCAGTTGCCTCCTCCAATGTCTCAGTCTTTCGAAAAACTGCAAGAATTGGCAGACGAAATGAGGAACTATGTTGATCCGGGGAGTCCAGGGTCTGTTATGACTCATCACAGTGCTGATAAAGTCATGTTGAAGAAGCGTTCTTCGAGCCAGATTCTACCTTCCAGAAGCAGGAGATTGTGGTGGAAGTTGTTCCTGTGGAGCCATAGAAACCTACAAAAGCCGTGGACTACCAATACCAAGGCTCTTCCCACCAGCTCTGCTTTCAATCAGCAAGGTGGGTATTGCTCTGACAATCTTGAGCCGAACAGAGCAGCGGGGCAGAGTATAATGGAATCACCTGGATCCAGAGGATGCCCCGAAAACAACGAAAGCGATGATCAGGATCGGGAGAATGTGTTTATTGGAGTTTCTGGTTTATGGCCACAAAACCAGTGGGTTGCATTTTCAGCAGAATCATCTTCTTCCCTAAGAAGAGTGGATGAGTGGGTGAAGGATCTTCAACTAGAGCCCTGTCTTTCAATTGACGTGGTCGGGGAAGACAATGATTCAGATACTTTCTTCCCGCGAACTCCAGAGCGAACTGCAACTCACACACCCCGACGTGGAGAACCCAATCTGACAGAAGAGATTTTGTATGCCAATAGCATCATTGGGTCGCTCAATTCTTCCTCAACCGTGGCTCACATCTCTGGCATTGGCTTAAAAGCCATACCCACAATCTGGCACCTATCCGGTCTTAGATCTGTCAACTTGTCTGGAAATCTCATAGGTAATTCCTTCTTATATCTCCAAATGTTTGGCATAGCACTATTCTTGCCACTTACATGGTTGGTTGCCAGATCACATTAACCCTGGATCACTGCCCAAGGGATTGCATACTCTTAACTTGTCCAGGAACAAGATCAGTGCCATTGAAGGACTCAAAGAATTAGCACGACTTCGGATACTCAATCTGAGTTACAATCGTATATCTCACATTGGACATGGTACTGTTTGAAAAACGTATCGAAAGGTCTAAAACTTATCAATTTCTGATGATTCTGAATGTGCAATTTGTTGAAATGTACACCAGGGTTGTCGAACTGTGCGATTATTAAGGAACTCTATCTTGCTGGCAACAAGATTAGTGATGTTGATGGACTGCATCGCCTCTTGAAGCTCACGGTTCTCGACCTAAGCTTCAACAAGATTTCAACAAACAAATCTCTGGCCCAACTTGTTGCCAACTACAACTCTCTTCAAGCTCTTAATCTGTTGGGGAATCCAATTCAAAGTAATGTGAGCGACGACCAGCTACGCAAGGCAGTTGTTGGCCTTCTTCCAAGTCTTGTTTATCTAAACAAGCAGCCCATCAAAGCACAGAGAGCTCGAGAAGTCGCAACTGACAGCGTTGCCAAAGCTGCACTAGGGAACGGTAGTTGGTGTTCTCATAGAAGAACATCAAGGAAAACGAGCCATATAGCACCATCGTCATCTTCCATCAGTGGGCACAGGAGTAGTGCAAGTGTTGCACACAAAGGCAGGCACAGATCAAAAGCGCCAACCTTACGCCATTCTTCTCTGGGGATGGATTCATCAGCCCTTCCATCATCATCATCTCGTTAGGATGTGTTTTCTGTTCTGTTTTGTTTCCCAATTTCTTCAGCTCTATCACATTTGCTGCCCTGTTTTTCCCGTCCATAGAACTGCGTTAGTCATGTGGTTAAAATGTTCTCTTTAACCTTAGTGAATTGAGATTGCATTTCTTAATGTCATAATCTATGACTTTCCCATTTGGTTTTGCACAAGATATGTCAGATATGTTTTCTCTGGGCTATCCCTTCCAAGCTTCTTCCCAAAGTTTTAAAACGCATGTGCTAGGGGTAGACTTGGGCTGTAACAAATTGTTACAAATAGTATCAAGGCCAGACACCGAGCAGCGTGCCAACTAGGACACTGGGCCACGAAGGGGGTGGATTGTGAAATCCCACATCGGTTGGAGAGAGGAATGAAGCATTCTTTATAAGGGTGTGGAAACTGTGTGGAAACCTCTCCCTAACTTGGGTTGTTACAAATTGTTACAAATTCAAGGCCGACACCGAGCGGAGTGCCAGCGAGGATACTGGGCCACGAAGGGGGTGGATTGTGAGATCTCACATCGGATGGAGAGAGGAATGAAGCATTCTTTGGAAACCTCTCCCTAACTTGGGCTGTTACAAATTGTTACAAATAGTATCAAGGCCAAACACCGAGCGGTGTTGAGCCACGAAGGGGGTGGATTGTGAGATCTCATGTCGGTTGGAGAGAGAAATGAAGCTTCTTTAAAATGGTGTGGAAACTTCTCCCTAATGAAGCCTTCTTTAAAATGGTGTGGAAACTTCTCCGACGCGTTTTGGAGAGAGGAATGAAGCATTCTTTAAAAGGGTGTGGAAATCCCAAAGAGGACAATATCTACTGCGGTGGACTTAACAATTCTATCAATTCTATCCTTGACTATAAAGTGTTACTAATCCCACTTTAAATCAAACTAAACAAACAGAGATTCAGCCTAACAAATAGTGTATGCCAAAGAAGATCTATATTTACCTCATTGGAGTGACAGATATTTTTTGGCTAAGAACAAAAACAGTTCATTTCTAAATCAATATCACTCACCTTTGATAGGAATCATTCCATTTTCTTCATTTGAGCATATCTACGCAGCTTCTCATTGAAAACAACTTGAGGATCCTTCTCAATCAAGTCGCCATTTTCATTGTATGCATCCTTCAAGAAAACAACCCAATTCATTTCCGTACCAGCCAGATAAAAGGTTCTGGGTTGCTTACGAAGCATCTGATAAGTATGCTTAGTCAAGCTGAACTCCTCCTTAAACTCCACAATATGATGAATAGAAGCCTTCTTCTCCAATGTCAAGCTCAAGAACTCATGCACCACGCCAACCCTGTACTTCTCTGCCTCCAATGTCCAAAGTTCCAGCTTCGATCCGTCCGAATATGGCGAAACCAATGGAAGTGTATTCAACAAATTCAGCTTCCTCGTATCATCCTCATCCAAATCCAAATCCTTCCCATGTTTCACAGGAAACTTGAACGCCCTTTTCGCCTTATCCTCGTTCATCACGAACTCTCTCTCGAGATCACTAACAGCCAACAGAGGATCCCAATTGACCAATTCCAGCACCCTCTTCCCATCATCTTCCACCACAACTCGGAAGAAATCCGGATATTTCCCCACTCGATCTCTAAAATCCTCTGGAATCCCAAACACCGATCTGCAGTGATAGATTTTCGACAATGGAATCCGCTTATTCGCCGACATCATCAACAACTTCCTCACAGTTCTAACCCTATCCATCTCCATCGAGTCCATAATCCCCTTCTCTTCCTCGATCAACCTCTCCATAAACTCGGTAAATCCAAACCACATTTTCCCATCCACGTGACGGTAGGGTTCGAAAATGAGCGGATGTCGCTCAATAGATCGAGCGACTTTGCGTCCTCTCGGGAAACCGAGTTCGCGATAGAGCTTACCGGCATCGTCGAGGCGAAGAACGTGCTCCGGCTGCTTCGAAAGGAAATCCTTCGATTTAAAAAGGAATCTGAAGAAGGAATCTGTTTCAACGATGCGCTCGAAGTAAGAAATGCGATTAGGTTCGGATTGAACGAGCTTGGTTCTAGGGCTTTCTTGCTTCTTGCGTTTCTTCCTGAACTTCTTGGGGAGCTTGGTGACGAGGAAGGAGGTGGAAAATGGGAGTTTCTGGTTGAGGAAGGAAGCAGAGGAATGGCGGAGGGTGTTCGTTAGGGTTAGGGTTTCAGGGGATTTTAGGTTGGTGACGAGAAGGCGCCAAGCCATCAGAATTTTGATTTGGTTGCTCTTGCTGATTAAACTGGACATGCTGGAAACACTGGAAATCTGGAGCTTAAGTATTTCATTTTTTTCTTCACAAATTTAATTTATACTCCTAGAATTTAAGTTGTATTAATAATTATATTTATTTAAATTATTTTAAAAATTATGACATAAATCTTCATAAATAAATAAAATAGAGTAAGAAGTTGTAAAATCCACTTAAATTAGTACAAATTTATTAGACTCCAACATTTATTTTAATATTAAGTTACAAAAAACTGTGCATTTAACAACTTAAAAATAAAATCTTAATAAAAGGTATATTTTAAAATAACATAAATTTTGGTTAAAAATATTTCTAAATTTTACTCCACCTAGTAAAGCCATGAGAGCTCTCAAAGTGGACAATATCATACCATTGTGAAGAGTCATGTTCGTCTAACATAGTATCAGAGTCATGCCCTAAACTTAGTCGTGCCAATAGGTTAGTAAATCCTCAAATGTCGAATAAACGACTCCAAAAGAGGAGGAGTCAAGCCTCCTCGAAGGCCGTCAAAATGACTAAGATTCCAAAGGAGTCGAGCCTCGATTAAGGGGAGGCGTACTTTGTTCGAGGGGAGGTGTTGGATGATGAAAGTCCCATATCGGCTAATTTAGGGAATGAGCATGAGTTTATAAACAAAGAATACTCTCTCTGTTGGTACGAGGCATTTTGGGAAGCCCAAAGCAAAGCTATGAGAGCTTATGCTCAAAAGTTGACAATATCATACCATTGTGTATTGGTATGAGGTGGCTTGGAAAGCCCAAAGCAAAGTCACCAGCGTTTATGCTCAATTTATTATTATAATAATAAAGAAATTTTTTAAAATTTACGAGAAAATAAAAATAACAGGGAATTATATTTTGACAGAGCAAAATATGAGGTTGCTTATTGATGATCCAATTTCACAATCTTAATCACATTGAGGTATAACATTTGAGGAAGTGCATAAAAATACAAAGCTCTAAACAATCCTACAAATTCTCACTTCTGTGCTCATCTTCTGCATAATTACATGATCCTATTTCGGCCTTACGGCTTCTATGGCTGCTGCTATTCTGGTGTGTTCAATCCTAATTTGTGTACTCTCTTCTTTCCTGTTTCTATGCCTCCTATGATGCTTATTCCATCATATCCATGGAATCAATATAAAATACTTTCTAATCACTTTGCTTGTCTCTTCAACAAGGGTTTTTGGCAGATTAGGACTCTCTCGTCGTTGTTATCTTCGATTTCTATAACTCGGGCATCCCACTTAAGCTGTGTAGTTAGAGTTCGGGCCGATTCGATAAGTGCAGCGGTGTCACGGATTATCACCCAACCCTGTAAAACCAGTGACATCGTCGACATCAACAACAAATGATATCACCATTCGCACGACAATTTTCAACCAATCTAAGATGTGAAATGTACAAGTGGGAAGCACTGAGATCCCACGTTAGTTGGAGAAGGGAATGAAACATTCTTTATAAGGGTGTAGAAACCTCTTCCTAACAGGCGCGTTTTAAAAACCTTGAGGGAAAGTTGGGAAAGTCTAAAGACTATAAACCTTGAGGGAAAACTCGAAAGAGAAAGCCCAAAGAGGACAATAAACGCGTTTTAAAAACCTTGAGAGGAAGCCCGGAAGGAAAAACCCAAAGAGGACAATATTTGTTAGCGGTGAGCTTGGGCTGTTACACTCACAACCTCACAAACATAGCCTCCCTTGAGTATTGGTTTAAAGTCCTTCATTCCTTGTTTCCCATAGAGAGATTGCTAAGTTTTAGGGAGCTCAGCAGCAGAACTTCAACATACTTTATTGGTTATTCTTATTCTTCACCAACACTAGAACTAACAACACTAACTAAAGGAAAGGAAATAGTACCTCTGGACGAAGTAACCGATCAATCTCAATGAATAAATCGAGCATCGAGCACCTCCGCTTCTTACTTGCTTCGAGGGACAGAAGCCCTGCCGCATGCACCAAATCATATGATCTAGGATATGTTGGAAAGGCCTCGCACCTGAATTGGAGAAGGCAACTAGAACGTAAGAACAAAAGAAATTTTCTGCAGCAAACGTCAGATGAGATGCACCAAGTTTAGAAGAATAGTATTACCAATCATGCAATACCCCAATGAAACCTCTATCCATTATCAAGGGAAGATAGTTCGGTCCATCGGTCGGTACCACGTTCATGACCCATACAGACTTCCCAGCCTCCAACAATGCAGAATTGAAGCCTCCAAAATGAGCGTTCATATCTAGCACATTCCGAAGCATGTTGTATGGTGGTAAAGGATCCTCATCGCCTGGTCTTTTCGGATGATCCGAGAAGATCAATGGTGACAAAAGAGACCAATAGTTCTTTACTGCCATTTTCCAGTTTAGAGAATCATCTGTGAAATCATCTAAAGCCAATCCTGAAACATGCCAACTTGACATGTCAGTGATATGTAATGGGATATCATCAAATCCAATAAAATCAAAGCTTTCCTTTCAACTTATTCGAAGAAACTAAAGCATCGTCGTAATTACCATGCAAAGACAGTTCACTCTTGTTCAAGTTAGCCCTCGAAGGCCAAGTTCTTCTTTCGTTAATAGGAACCCAACGACGACTTTTTCGTCCACCAATGCAGCCTTGGAGTGGTCGATAATATGGAGATTCAATATCGTGACCTTTACCACATATTGGAGGAGATGAATCTGGCTTCCTAGATATAAAAGCAGCAAAAGACAAAATTAGGACTGTAATGTTTTTGTATTGACAAATAATCAAGCAAGACATAAAGTTCGATGCGTTCTGCCTCGGATGTCGTACCGTGAGCTGTAACAATTACTTTTACTAGTTTTCTTCCAGACAACAGTTTCGTCTTGTTGAAAAAGCATCTCCCAGCACAGATATTCTACGAAATCCTGAATGAAATTCCATCTTTTCTGGTTCTCTTTTTTGTGAAGAATTCCCTGAGTGTTGGTAAGTGGCAACGTCCACACGAAATACCCACCGGGCCTCAAAACTCTATCGACCTCGATCAAGTATCTACCATCTGTTTGAAAAAAGAAAAAGATTTAGAAGTTTCCTTGTCAGAATATACACAAAGATTGGACATAATTGACCACAGAGTGCCACACGATATATAGAATCTATGATGTTCTCAAAAACCGAGTTTGTTCTCTTGATAAAATCGATTAACATCAAAGAGTAGCACCCATCAATATCATGGAACGAAGCTTTAAGTGTACCTTTACTATCCCAGTCGACACCGCATCGTGCACAATGAACCATATCATAGGAAAGAGATGGATATGGCAACTGTTTTGAAGTAAAAGAACCAAGCATTGCAGGAAGGCCCCTTTCAAGAGTCAGTTGAACTTGACTGCCAGAAGCCTCGTAATTTGCTATGCACATAGTCAAGAGATGTTTGGAGAAAAGATGTGCTCCAAAGCTTCCATAACCACACCCTATATCTAGAAGGGTTCTTACCTGCAAAATTTTAGGAAGGTGCAACTTCTTGTTAGGTATTCAAACTGGCGTTATACGTTAACATAAATATGTTCCTCAGTGACGTAATTTTCCATGACTCGCTATCTAGCATCATCCGAGTAGACAGCTTAAAACAAAAGAAAATGCTAAAAATTTAAGGCTTTGAAATAAGAATATCCTTGTAAGAGTATTATGGAGTTGACGCTGGAAGTGAAGCAATTTGGATGATCTTTCCCAAACAAAATAAGAAGTCGCATGTAACAGCCAAGCCCACCGCTAACAGATATTGTTGTCTTTAGGTTTTCCCTTCGGGGCTTCCCCTCAAGGTTTTTAAAACGCATCTGCTAGGGAGAGATTTCCACACCCTTATAAAGAATGCTTTGTTCTCCTCTCCAACCGAGGTAAGATCTCACAATCTACCCCCATGCGGGGCCCAGCGTCTTCACTGACACTTGTTCCCCTCTTCAATTGAGGTGGGATCTCACAATCCACCCCTCTTTGAGATCCACCGTCCTCACTGACAGCATTGGGATCTCACATCACATCTACAACCATGAAGGATCAATTGAATTTGGTTTCCTTCAAAATGACAGGATGTGCATGACCATGATGGAGCGGCATGTGCATGACCGTTTGTATCTTAGCGACGAAGTATAGAAGACCACAACTGATGAACTGGCTTCAACAGAGCAGTGACATACATACCCCAATTTCTCTGAAATTTGATTCATTTCTCAGCCCAATCATTTCTGCAATCTGGTGAGAATAATCTTCAACACCATCAAACATTGGAGAGGCAGAACGAAAAGATATCTGTTCTTCCTCTAGCATCATCATCCTGTAAATTCAGGAGAACACTTAGTCAAAGAAAGATAATGTGAGCTCAATCTATTGGGGGGTTTTTCAAATGAATTTCTTGGCAAACCTTTTGGTCAAGCTTCCTGAAGAAAGGACCTCCTGTGCTGTGATTTTCACATTTGCTACCCAGATAACATCCCTTCCAGTGGGCCATCTAAGTGGAATCTTGTAATTCAAGGGAGGTTGAACCAAACAATTTTGCCACAAGCCAGGCTCACAATGTCTATCATACTCATCATCTTTTGTATCGCTCGAATTGAAGCAAGGAACATAATTCTCAAACTCCGGCAAACAGAATTCAAGCTCTTTCAACCTTGAAGGACCAAGAGAAATCTCCCCTATATCCCAAAGGTCTGAAACAAGCTGCTCTTGGAGTCGCCGATAACCATGGAATATTTGAACTTGGGAAGAACCAGAAATGGAGAGCGTCCACCAAAAAGAACCAGTAAGAGCAAGAATTATAATCAATACTAAACTCAATCTCAACATTTGCAGTATAAATTGCTGCCGACTTCGTGAGTTCCCAACTAAAAAAGAATCAGAAGCAAAGCCATTCTCAGTGCCTCCATATTTGGAAGGGGAAATGTCTGGAAGAAATAGACGAAAGGGACTCCCATTTCCTCCATGATCTGAAGAACCTCTTCTATCCACTTCTTCCTTATCAGTTTTATCCTTCATTTGGGAGTCCCATTTATCATCATCATGACCATGTACCTTCACACCGGACGAACCTCGATGCAAAGGCCTGGACATTGTCTGCCGTGGTAATGCAAAATCAACTGGAACACATAAAATTCATAGAAGCAAATCAATACAAGTTCCAATTCAAATACGAATACAGAAATTTGCAGTGTAAATCACTTTTCCACCTCGATTTAGTTCAAAACATTAAAGCAAAGAGACCGATTAATTGACACGAAGATCCAGATTTCATCTTTGGAAAGCAACGCGCACTCGCCAGCATCCAAAAAAACATAATTAAAAGAACGAATTCATCTTTTAAGATCCACATCTTCAATTCAAAACATCAGATAAAGAAAACAAGTAGTAACACCAATCGATAACGATTCAAGATCAACCAAACGAGCTACGAAGGAAAATCCAAACATCCTCCAATCAAACAAACAAACAGCACATCAAAGCAATTCAATCAAGAAGATTCAGCAGTAAACAATGAGTCCATAACACAAATTCTTCACAACAAAACATCATTATCCTTCAAACAACACAAGAACCAATCCCAGCTACTTCATCCAGAGTAGAAATTAAACCCAAACCAGCATGAAAAACAGTAAGAAGAATCCAAAAGACAGTACCTCAACTAAAAAGCGAAGTGAACAAGATGAATAGAAGAATAAAAACGGGAAGAACACAAACAAGGCTGAATTGAATATAGAATGAAGAAGAACCGACACCCTAGGCCGCCATTGTCGTCTTGTTTAAGCTCGCAAAACTGATTTCCAATTCTCTCTCAAACACTACTCCATTACTGGATGTGGAAGCGCTCGGATTAAAAGCAGAAGAGAGGAGTGGACTGTGTGTGGAGAGCGGGAGGAGAAGAAAATGGAGATTTCGTACAGATCCAATCACGACAAGCTTGAAAGCTCCCGTGAAGACTAAAAATGATTCCCAATTCCCACTCTATTATATTCTTTTCTAGTAATTAAAAATACTCCATGCATTATTAATTATTTTAATTATGTTAATTATTTTAATCACCTCCTTAATTCTTCATTATATTAAGTAATTCTCACTCAAATTAATTTACCAATTTAATACCTTTTTCTTTTAGCTACAACCTTTTCAATCCCCAATTTCTGTGTGTATTTTAGTCATTTAATAACTACTCATTTTATTAATTATAACACTTCAACTAATTAATTTATTCAATATTTTAATTTTTTAATTTTTATCTATTTTTATAATTTTAATATATTAAAATCAAATTAATAAATTAAAAAAGGACGAATTCAAACGCTAATTACAAAAAATGGGTTTCCGGTCAGCCCGAGATCCAAAAACTTTGACCCGTCTCCCGGAGTTGGTGGCAAAAAAAAAAAAAAAAAAAACCGACAAATATATAGGGCATCAGATCGAGGAATCCTTGATTCTAATTTCCAGTATGAGTACTGCGCGGACAAGACAAGAATGGGGATCACCACCTCGTATGGATCACTCGTGCTATACTCGATCGGTGTGGCGAAAAGAGCGATGGAAACTAAAAAAAAGGGGGAGGGCGCCCCATTACGGTGGTCTAGCGGCCGTTAGATGTCCTTTATAGCCACTGTTACAGAATTGGAAAGATTGGAAAAGGAACACAAGCCCGGGAAAGAAAGGTCAGCCACCCTTATTAGGTTTCACCCTAGATTATTGAACTATTTATTAAAGAAGAAGTAAGTAGTCTCTTTTATTCAATTTTTTAATTTAAATTTTAAGACTCCAATATTTTTTTTATTTAACTAATTATAAAGTTTATAATGTTAATTATTTATTTATTAGTAAATAGAAAATAAAGTAATGGGGTTTTTTTTTTTTTTTTAATTGAAAGTGAACGAAAAAGGTTATTAATATATTTTTTAAAAAAAATTAATTGTATAAAATTAGTATAAAAAATAGACTACTTTATTTCAGAGTATTATAATTGGTAATTAATTTTAAAATAGCAAAGGAGATCTAGCATCAATTTTTTTCATTACCGAGGCGGCTATTAATGGCAAATATTGAATATAGTTAACCTTGCCTAATCTCCCTACCCTGTTTAATTTCTTTTTTTTATTTAAATTAGTGTTAAATTAAAATTTTATAAATCTAAATTGGTTAATTAAAATTTTAATTTATCATAAATAAATTAGACATGGTAATTTTAAAATATGAGAAATAAAATAGATATAAAGTTTATTCCACGAATACATTTGTTTATTTTATTTTATTTTATTTTTCCCTTTTTATTAAATGGTTTTTTATTTTATTTTATTTTAATTTTTATTGAGAGTTAGAAATAATGGGAGTTTGTGTGTGAAAATAGAAGGAAGTGGGACCCAGTAGAGCCGCGTACGAGGTGTCGGTGGGGTGACGTGGCAAAGCCGGATAATAGGGTCCCGGTGCTGGCTGTGCACCGACGTGGAAGGAGTTTTCTTTTTTCTATTTTTTTATTCTTGTTTGTTCGAAATTACGAATGAGAGTGAGGTGGCAGTTTGTGCTTTGGTGGACGAAACGCGGGATCCGATTCTGCTTTAAATAATGCCTCTTTAAAATTTATTTATTTATTCTTATGGAATATATAAATTCCAAATTTATATTTTCTATAAATAAATAAATAAAATTGACATTTATAATTGAATTAAAGGGTGGGAGGCGGAGAAATTGACCTTTGACTAATAATTTTATAATTTTGGTATATATGAAAATAATTATTCATAATTTTATTTTCAACATTTTTAAGCACACACCATTATTGCCTAAAACCACTTTTAATGTGCTTAATCATTAATTAACTATTATTATTACTTTCCATTTAAAATTCCCATTTTTTTATTGGAATTATTTAAACCTAAATTCACCTAATTCCCTTATAAAAAATATTAATGTATTTTAGTTTATGATCTTAAAAAATATCATTTTAATTTTTATATTTATTTTAGTTTTAATAAATTTAAGTATGCTTACACGATGTTAAATCTCATTTTAATAAATTTATGAAATATATATATATTGAATTTAAATTCGAATTTGTCGACTACTAAACATAAATATATTTTTATTGAAAGATTTAAGGATTATTAATTTTAAGTATAGGAAAATGTTTAAATAATTAAACCACGTGGAGTGTTGATTTCTGATTTGACTGTACAGCATTGTTTCCTTTGTTCCTTTTGTTAAACTCCATGTGCTAGATCAAGCGACGTCGTATTAGTCAACAAAATAAGTGGATTTAATTTTTTTATTTAATTTTTTATTTTTCCGACATACATAATGAGGAAACACAAACGGTGTCGTTTACGGAGTTAATGCCGCCTATAATTGGCCAAAGCAGCCGTCGTGGTCGGCTGTCCGCATGAATTTAATTTTTGAAATTGATAGGTAAAAGCATAAATATGGGTTTTATTTTAATTTGAAAAATATTTTAATTAAACCCAAAATTTTTGTCTATAAAATGTATTAAAAAAATTATAATTTTTTATAACCAATTAAAGATATTAAGAATTATTAGATATATTTGTAATATTAATTAGATTTAAATTAATTTTTTTGTGAGGGCAAAAAGGGATAAGGATAATAATGAGAGGCAAAAAGTGGGTTTCTTTGAATAGAAAGCCCAACCTATTGCACAAAAATGGGATGAGAATTTATTGAATAGTACACTAAAAAATAAAAATAATTCATTAATTAATTAATTAATTTAAATATGTACCAAAATGCCCCATGTGTTGTGTTGCTTCAATTTAATTATTTTCCTCAACCTCCCAATAATTTTGTTTGTTTGTTTGTCTATCAATTAAATAAATAAATAAAACCAATTTTGTGGGATTTTTATTTGTTAATCGTCAACAATTATAAAAATATTGGGTTTTATATTATAAATATAATATAAAACCAAATATATTTTGGTTATTAAAAATAATAATTAAAAAAAGGACAGCAAATTAGCTGAAAAGGTTTATGCAGATGAGCTAGATTGATTGTGACAATATATGACATTTTTTGTTAGTGCATTGTGGTAGTTCAAAAGTAAAAGCAATAAATAAATAAATAAATATATAATATATTTATTTATTTATTTATATAATTTTAAAAATAAATAATAAATCACACCCTGAACATCGATTACCTCTCTAAATTTACAAAATCGTTAAAATTAATCTGTAACCTCGTGTAATTTTCGTTTCAAAAATTAAAATTATATATATTTTTTATTATTACAAAATTTATAATTTTAAATTCTTATATAATAATAAAATGGGTAAAATTGTAGTTTTTTACGGTAACCGTCATAATAGTTTCATATATGTGGTTTGTGCAATTTGCAATGAAATACTTAATGGTAAAAATTTTGTAATTGATCAAATGAAAAATTTTAAGATATAATTGTAACGGTCTAATTTACGAGTAGAGAAAGTTTAGCTGATTTTGACATATAGATTCAACGAAAAAGTCAAATATTTGATTCAGTTGACTCCGGAAAAAAAACACTCACAACTACCATTATATTGGAGAGACCACGACACGATACAAGACAAGGCAGCTGCAAAGCATACAAGGTTACAAACAACACTCACTTTCAAATGTTGTAGTGTTTATAATGGCCAATTATAGCCTTTGCCCTTTGTGCCTCTAGAGCCCCACAAACAAGCCATCCCATTTGGATGTAATGGAATTTTGTATATAAAAACGTCTTTTCGAGACATAACAGTACAAATAGGATTAAGCAGTCATCGACGCCGTGGCACATTTGATCTATTTTGATTGAGACTGGAATTTATAAAAGACATAGCATAAGTTAAACCGTCAAACAAATGAAAAAAATTAGGATGGAGTCTGTTTTAGTGAAGAGAGCTGTGAAATTACAGGAAGACGTGTTAAGCTAAAACGAGTATTTATTTTTTTCTCGATAATGTAGGGTTTGATTTGGTTCGGTTCGGTTTAATTCGGTTTATTCTTTTTCTAAATAAATGAGGTGAAAGAAACATGAAAGTACACAACAAAATGAGAAATTAAGGCGTAAATAAGGGGTTGGAAATGTCCCACATCGCCGCATTTATTGACAAACTTACGAGAGAGCCTTCTGAATTTTGACTATAAAAATCATTCAATGCTTCAACCAACCACATTTATGAAATCACTTCACCCTAAACCAATAATTTTTTTACCTTTTTACTTCCAAGATCAAATGGGGTAAAAACAATATTGTTTTAAATCCGACATTCTTCTGAAATTACTGCCTTGGATGTCGGCGGTGAATATTAACCGTGTCTGAGCCCAAAACTAGGCCCAAGGATTTAATGAAAGGCCCAATGGATCGTTGTAAATGAATCGAGTCCGGGAATTGTTTGGGCTGTCGAATGGGCCCAAGCTCAAAACAGATGAATCTTATTGGGCCCTAATGATGACCGTGAAATGGACTACCGCTAGCAAACTCTTATTGGGCCCTAATGTCCATCTTTTAAGTTCAACAAAACCCGATACATAACCGCTCAAGCCTATCGCCAGTAGATATTGTCCGTTTTGACCCGTTACATATCGTCCTTGAGTCTCGCGGTTTAAAAACGTGCATGCTAGGGAGAGGTTTCCACACCTTTAAAAGGATTGCTCTCCAACCGATGTGGAATCTGACAATCCACCTCTCTTAGGTCTCAACATCCTCGCTGACACACTATCCTATGTCTGACTCTCATACCATTTGTAACAGCTCAAGCTCACCGCTAGTAGATATTGTCCGCTTTAGCTTATTATGTATCGTCAACGAGCCTCACGATTTTAAAACACGTCTGCTATGAAAAGGTTTCCACACCCTTATAAGAAATTTTTTCAACCGATGTGGGATCTCACACGATAGCTATAAAGATCAAACAACGGAATAATTTATGAAGGAAATATATTTAACAAATCACTTTATAAAAAAGTGATATCTTTCCATATAAGATATAACCATATAATAAACAATGAAAGTTTAAATAATTAATCACTAGACGCATGTTATGCATCTTCCAGCAATCATTATCATATCCTAAAGCCATTCACTAATTTCCAAACCAAAACATTTTTAATTTCATCAAATTTAAATAAATATTACAATATTATTAATTTTTAATTTCGATCAATTATTTAATTTTTTAGTTAGATTCTAAAGAACAAAGAATGTTACTGTTTCGACTGTATTGTTTTACCTGATGTCACACAAATACGAACATTTTTTAAATTTTAAACTTCAAAATAAATAAATTAATATTGAAAAGTTGTATTTATAAGTGTAATTTTTTTTAAAATTAAAAAATAAACAAAAAATCACTGAATTTAAAACTATACTTTGATTTTTTTTTTTTTTTAATGGCGTGTTTGATGGAAATCCAGCTCATTTTTTTTGTGAGAATGCCACGTGTAAATTTGCCAGTTCACGAACATATATGTTCCAAACATCTTTGCTTTGTTATTTATTTATTTATTTACTATAATTTAATTCTCTGGATATAATATAATATATAATATTATTATGGAGCTAGCTGTTTCCTCGTCTCTCACGCTGTCCCCAACCTCCGATTATGACCCTTCTTCACAAAGCTTCTATCTATCTTACCAAACCAAACTAAAAAATATTTATAAAATTAAATTAATAAAAATAATCATTAATTTAACATAAAAATCTTTATTTAAAAAATATTTTTTAAACGGTAACAGTTTTAATGGTACATGTATAATTAAATTTAACTGTTAATATCTGATTCCGAAAGAATTTTATTGCCTTAACGTTCGACTCTTGTTAGTAATATTTGCACAGATACTATACTACTCGATTCGAGATACTTCAAACCCTAAATTACAACTTTAACAGGGCGGGAGACGAGGTTTGATTACACACGCTCGTTGAGGAATGATTCTTTTTTAAACCTACGAAAGGATGCTTCTCTGCTTTTTATAAGAGAGCACGTGCCAGAGTTTCATTACCAACCCTGTTAATTCGTACCCAAACACAAACCCAGTCCCATAAATATGAGTAAGCTAGTTCGAGAAGGCTTGTATTAAGTTAGAAACAGTAACATCTCAAGTATATTGTTGGCAGATATTGTTCAATTTAGTCGGTTATATATTGTTATCAAGTCTCACAAATTTAAAATACGTCTGTTCCAAAGTAACTGTAAATTAAAAAATTTAAAAGAATAAAAATCTTAATTTTTTTTTTTTTATTGGGGATTTTAATGGTAAGACAGAGAAGCAATTGTCTCACTCACCTGTCATCTTCTATTACATCACCCACCAACCCACTTCTTCCACCTCCCCATCCAGCAAATTAGAGTTTGCACCTGTCGGATTTTCTCTCTCCTTTCTCTCAACCTATCAAAATTATAACAGCCATCACCAACGGCTTCAACCCCCTGCCAGTGGCATCATTTTTCTTAGCTACTTTCTTCTTCTTCATCCAATCCAACCCCAAAAATGCTGCTCGGTCGAAGAACGTATTCAAACCCGAGAGCTTTTTAGAGCCTTTCGATACATATCTATATCTATATCTATATCTATATTTCATGCAGAAGAAGCCTCGTGTTATCGACCATGTCGTACCCACATTACCGATCCCAATTCGGAGATACCACTTTCACTAAAGTGTTCGTCGGTGGGCTAGCTTGGGAGACGCCCACCGACGAAATGAGGAGATATTTTGAGCAATTTGGCGACATTCTTGAAGCTGTGATTATCACCGATAAGAACACCTCCAAATCTAAAGGATACGGCTTTGTAAGTTAGCCTCGTAATTATTTAAGTTTTTGAGTTTCGGGGTGATTTATATCATTATTCAGGTAACGTTTCGAGACGCTGAATCTGCGAGAAGAGCTTGTGCTAATCCAAACCCGATGATCGATGGGAGACGAGCTAATTGTAACATTGCTGCAATGGGTCGGCCTCGGCCTTCGCCTCCACGAGGTCGGTATTATAGTTTATCTCTATCGTTTTTACCACGATTGTTGTTTATTCAAAATTTTGTTTTGGTATTCAGGACGAGGGCAGGGTGGCGTAAACCCCTATCAAGGAAGTACAATGCAGGCAGCACCATCTTATAGCGGAGTCCCGCCGCCGTTAAACCAGCCACCGCTTCCTCCGCTGCCCCCTGTCGTTTATTCACCATACGGGTCAGTCAAGTTATTCTCGAATTAGAAAGTTGGGTAGAAATCGTAAGGATTAAATTGAAATCAAGGATTAAACTAAATCAAATATGCGATTATTGATTAGATAAACAAAAGATTAAACGGGTTTAGAAATTGGGTATGAACAGAAATATATGGACCCACTGTTTGCTTGTCTTTGAAGTGTCAACCTCTGCGTATCTCTATGATAGTATGATATTGTTCACTTAAAAAAAAACGCTCGAAATATACTCAATTATAAGTTACTTATCGCTCGATTTTCTACGTGGGTCTAGATTGATCTACGGTTTCATTTGGAAAGAAAGAAAGGGTGGTCACAATGGGTCAAAACCATTTATGTGATATCCCACAACGAAAGAAATCTGTCACTAGCAGACGTGTTTTAAAAACTTTTTTAAAGGGTGTGAAAATATTTGGTAACGGTGGGCTTAGGCAGCGAGGTCAGCCCCACCGACCAATGGACAAACCCAAAACCAATACAACTGTAACACCAATCAATGTGTTTACAACTGTCCCAAAAACAAAACTGAGTCCCATTTGAGCTAAGGTTCTTCATAAAAAGAATAGAGATTTTCCACTAAGCAATTAATTCCCACCCCAACCCACTTGGTTCTTTTTTCTTGGCTTTGCAGATACCCAACATACACTCCTGATTATGGCTACCACCACCAGCACTACCAGCACCACCAAGTGAGCCAGCCTCCATTTCTCTTAAAATTATGCATTATTTTTCATTGCGGCATTTACTCAAACACTTGGCGTGCATGCGCGTCAAAAGTCACCATAAACCCTAACTAACTTATAAAAAGCATTGAATTTTAGCAACCACTGTACAACCCATATTTCTATGGCTATTCATTACAATCCCCCAGAGGAGCATTTCCCAGTCCTTCGCAGTCGCATCAGCCCCGTGTACCAGTTCCTCCTTATGTGTACTATCCTCCTCCCGCCGCCGCCGCTCAGTTTGAAGGCTCCTTCAGCTATCCTCCTCCTCCTCCTCTGATACGACACCGTTTTGCCTCCACAGGTACGAATTTCTATCTCTTTTTATAATTTTTGGAATTATATATGAACAATAAGAAAGACATCTGACAGGAACAGACAAACAGATAAATAGATTATTATTATTATTATTATTAATATAAGGTAAAAAAATTAAAAAAAAAAAAAAAAAATGGGGGCCATGTGGGTAAAGAGCTAAAGCCATGTGAGTGAGCTGTCTGGGCCAATGCAATTGTTGAAAGGAAATTGATGACAGAGTAGCATTTCATTATATAGACAGCTACTGCATTCCCCATGTGTGGTTCAGTTTCCAACCTATTACTATTTGTTAGATTGAATGGCACGATGACTTATATGGGTCACGACCTCATGTATTTATAGATGCGTATAATGAAGATTACATTCCAAATCTATGATTTGGTAACAAACCATAAAATCATAGATTTGGTAACAAACCCTTCAAATCATAAACTAGTAAATCTTAGACTATTTTAGTATATACAGTTATGATCTATTTTAGGTTTAACACCCCCCCTCAATCTGGACGATGTACTACTAAGTTCAGATTGCGCCTAAAATAGCTAAAAGAAGGAGCTGGCAGTGGCTTTGTCATGATATCGGCGAGCTGATCCTTGGAAGATATGAGTCGAACATCAAGCTGACGAGTCGATACTCGTTCACGAACGAAGTGATAATCAACCTCAACATGCTTCGTCCGTCGATGAAAGATTGGATTGGCGGATAGGTAGGTGGCACCAATGTTGTCACACCATAGGCTAGGCGCTCGCGCTTGCGAGATCCCGAGCTCACGCAAGAGAACTTGGATCCAAATTAATTCGGCAGTGGCATCAGCAACCGCCTTATATTCGGCTTCCGTACTAGAACGAGAAACTGTCGATTGTTTCCTCGAACTCCAAGAGATAAGATTGCCACCAAAGAAGATCACATAGCCTCCAGTGCTTCGACGATCATCAGGATTCCCAGCCCAATCAGCATCTGAAAAGGCACTCAACAAATCAGTGCTGGACTTTGTAAGACACAAACCCATATCAATAGTGTCATGTAGATAACGGAGAATTCGTTTGACTGCCGCCCAATGTATAGAAGTCGGAGAGGACATGAACTGACACACTCTGTTGACACAGAAGGATATATCAGGACGTGTCAGAGACAAATATTGGAGAGCACCAACGACACTTCGATAGCGAGTAGTATCCTCAGGTGAGAGCTTTTCACCACCATTCAATAACAACTTCTCACTGGGAAGCATAGGTGTGGGCACACCTTTGGAGGTGAGCATATTGGTTCTGGCTAATAAATCTCGAATGTATTTATGTTGTGTCAGAATAAGTCCACTAGAAGTATGGCGGACCTCAATCCCAAGAAAATAACTCAAAATACCAAGATCCTTGACGGCAAAATCATCCTGAAGCTGTGTAAGAAGTTTCTCAGTAGCCGTAGAAGATGAGCTGATGATAATAATATCATCAACGTAGATGAGAATATACATCTGAATGCCCGTTTTGTTAAAAATAAAAAGAGAGACATCAGCCTTTGAAGGTGTAAAATCCAGCTGTAATAGTTTGGAGCTAAGGCGAGAAAACCAGGCACGCGGAGCTTGTTTAAGGCCATAAAGCGACTTATCCAGCTTGCAGAGATAACCAGGGTGTTGAGAATCCACAAATCCAGGGGGCTGCTTCATATAAACATCTTCATTAAGAAGGCCATGAAGAAAAGCATTTTGAATATCAATCTGCCGAATAGCCCAACCACGAGAAATAGCAAGAGATAATAAGAGCCGAATGGTAGTGGGCTTAACAACTGGACTAAAGGTATCATCATAATCGACGCCATACTGCTGTTTAAAACCTTTAGCAACCAGGCGTGCTTTGTAGCGATCAATAGAGCCATCTGGCTTTTGTTTGAGTTTGAAAACCCATTTGCAATCAATAACGTTAAGACCAGCACGAGGAGGAACTAAGTGCCATGTCTTATTTTTTTGAAGTGCCTGAAATTCATCATTCATTGCCTGACGCCAGAGGGGATGCTCCATAGCAGTAATATGTGAAGTAGGTTCAGAGGCAGAAGACCGAGCTACAAGATATGTTACTGTTCCATCTGTACGCACCTTGGGTTTCTTGATATTGTGCTTCAATCGAGTACCATACGGATGAGTAGTAGGTGCAGAATCCACATTTGAGGGGACGGCCGTATCAGCCGTTGCGAGGGGAGCAACCGATGCTACAGCAGTTGGTTGACCAACGGCCGAGGATTCGACCGGGCATTGCGCAATATCATCTGCTGGCGGAGAAGCCGATGCCTCAATCATTGGCGGAACAACCAACGCCGATTCGAATGGCAGCGACGCGGAGGATTGTTGCGGCAATTCCGAAGCTGATGTAGACACCAAATTTTCTGCATCCAAAGAGTTAGTAGGCCCAGACATATGCATGTGATCATTCTCCAAATTAGTACTGCTATTACCCAAATGCAAGGTGCACAAATCAGGGGCATTATGCGTCGACTGCATGATTGGGGAAGAATTAGGTGAGGCTCTCTTGAATGGAAAAACATTTTCATCAAATATGACATCTCTAGACATATAGACACGACCAGAATCGGTGTCAAGACACTTATACCCTTTATGTGAAGAACTGTAGCCTAGAAAGACACATTCCTTTGATCGAAAAGAGAGCTTTTGTTTGTTATAAGGACGAAGATGAGGCCAACAAGCACACCCAAAAATTTTTAATAAGGAGTAATTTGGTGGGGTATGAAAAAGAAGCTCTAAGGGGCATTTTTTATCGATGACACGAGTAGGAAGACGATTGATGAGATATGTGGCTGTAAGAAACGCGTCGTCCCAAAATTTAATAGGTACATGAGCATGAGCTAGAAGGGCTAGGCCAGTTTCAACAATATGACGATGCTTGCGTTCAGCAGACCCATTTTGTTGATGTGTGTGAGGGCACGAAACACGATGACCAATTCCAAGGGAACGAAAAAATGTGTTATGAATTTTCTGATATTCCCCACCCCAATCAGATTGAACCCACTTGATTTTAGTATCTAGGAGGCGCTCAACATGAGCTTGGAATTGCAAAAATATACGAGGAGCTTCTGTACGATCATGCATCAAATAGATCCACGAAAATTTACTGAAATCATCAATGAAACTAATATAATATTTAAAACCCCCAACAGATGGAGGTGCAGGGCCCCAAACATCCGAAAAAATAAGTTCCAAAGGTGACGAAGACCTATGGGAAAAACTAGTATATGGTAATCGATGACTCTTTGCTAACTGACACGCATTACAAACTGACAAAGATGACTCACTAGCACACGAAATATTATTTAGACGCAAAATGGATTTTATTACTTGAGATGAAGGATGTCCAAGACGAGCATGCCATTGGGCGTGAGTAGTAGATCTGCTCACCAAGGCGTGCTTGAGATTATCGACATCGGATGGCTTAATAGGATAAAGACCAGATTCACACCTCCCATTTAGGAGACTTTTCCTCGACTGTCGATCCTTTATAGAAAAATGCCAAGGATGGAATTCAAAAAATACGTCATTATCACGAGAAAATTTATGAACAGAAAGAAGATGTTTGGAAATTTCAGGCACATGCAAAATATTACGCAACGCAAGAGGACGAGTAGCAGTATTAATTAGAGAATGACCAGTATGCAAAACACGCAAACCTGCTCCATTGCCGACTTGAACTTGTTCACCTCCATGATAACGTTCACGCACAGCGAGACGATCCAGGTCACTGGTGATATGGTCCGTAGCGCCTGTGTCGCTGTACCAATTTGGGTCAATCTTGTAAGAGGAAGTAGCCGCCAGTGCCGTAGGAGGAGCAGAAGAAGGTTCATCTTGATAGGACTCATCCATCCTATGCCAGCAGCGGATAGCAGTATGCCCCACTTTGCCGCAGATCTGGCAGGAAGGACGAGCAGAAGGGCCACGACGATCACCAGCAGGACGAGAGGGTGCATAACCTTGAGAACGACCACGACCGCGATCCCTACGCCCACGATTCTTCTGCTGACCACCACGACTAGCATAATTGGCAGAAGATCCAAGATTTAACTGAAGTTCAGCCTGGTGTTGTAGTTGGCGAGCTTCATACGTCATTAGATGTGCAAACACATCATCAAGGGTGAGGGCTTCACTCTTGGTAGTCATTGAGGTGACGAAGGGATCATAGTCAGGGCCAAGACCAGCGAGAAGATACGCGATCACATCATCATCCTGCAAGGCAGAGCCGGCGGCGGCCAGCTCGGTGGCTAGCCCTTTGATCTTGCAAAAATAATTTGCAGCAGATTGATCTCGTTTCTTGGACGTGGCAAGCTCAACACGAATCTGAGTAGTGCGAGCACGAGTTGACGATGAAAACATCCGCTGCAGGGTATCCCACGCCTCCTTGGACGTAGTAGCGGCAACCACATCATGAAGAATCTCCTCAGACATGGAGGAGAGAAGGCCGCTAAGGACTTGTTGATCCTGATCATACCACTGATTATAGGCCGGATTAGAGACCAGCTCAGCACCAGCAGCAGTTGAGGAAGGGATCAGCTTGGCAGGTGCAACATTGGTGCCATCGAGGTAGCCCATAAGCTTCGTACTCCGTAGGTAGGGGAGGAGCTGGGCACGCCATATGATGAAGTTGTTTTTGGTTAGACGAATTGTGACAACATGGTGTAGAGGGATTGGATATTGTTTAAGGCCAAAAGTCGCCATGGTAGTTGAGACGGTGTTGGAGATGGTGGATGGAGAGGAGGAAGAAGACATGGCGAGGAGTTTAAAAAATAAACCTTGGCTCTGATACCATGTTAGATTGAATGGCACGATGACCTATATGGGTCACGACCTCATGTATTTATAGATGCGTATAATGAAGATTACATTCCAAATCTATGATTTGGTAACAAACCATAAAATCATAGATTTGGTAACAAACCCTTCAAATCATAAACTAGTAAATCTTAGACTATTTTAGTATATACAGTTATGATCTATTTTAGGTTTAACACTATTATCAACCTCTTTCTCCCGGTATCCCCCTTTCGATGTGATTGATAGTTTTGTATTTAGATCAGTCTTAGAGGTCACCCGACACGACCCCTCTTAGCCAATGTTCGAATTGGCTGATGATAAACTTACACGATATCTATGTCATGAATGTAAGCGTAAGATTTCGCTGAAACACTCTCTCTAGTAGATGTGTTTTAAAAATCGTGAGACTGACGGTCATACGATATTTGCTAACAGTAGGCTTGAGCTGTTACAAATAGTATCAGGGTCAGACACCGATCAGTGTGTCAGCGAGAACGCTGGCCCCTAAGAAAGTGGATTGTGAGATCCCATATCAGTTGACGACTATACATTCAGGCTTAAATGAACAATATCTGCTAATGATGAGATAGAGCTATTACAGTAAAGTTCGGTAAAAATAAAATTTTATTATTGATTATTATTTCGGTAGCTGTGTCCAGTTGTCTTTCAAAATGGACCACTTCCAAATTCCATCCTACCAACCTTTTCGTTTTGGGTTTGATTAAGAGATACACGAATTGGGTTGTAAAAAATTTTAAGAATCTCATCTACGCGCGTATACGGGTTTATAGTTGGAATTTTTCCGACTAACTCGATATTTGAGATTAGTTGGTCAGCTGATCTCGACCTGACATAGTTCACAACCCAATAAAAAACACCCAACTTTCTATTTTAGTTGGTCGGGTTGATCTAACAAAAAAAAAACTCCGACCCACGAACTAAACCTACAAAAACATTACCTAACCCTTAATTTTTATAGTTTTAGTTGAGTACTTCAAGTTGTTCGAGTTTTATCGTTAATAAATTACAATAATTAAATTACGTTAATATTAATATGTATTAATGATGGGTTTCAGATTCACAGACATCTCAGCAAACTCCTCCAGAAGCTGAAGCTGTTACCTCTGAAACGTCAACCACCTGAGAGAAAAATTCATAAAAACCAAACCAAACCAAACCGAACCGAACCGAATTATTGGTTCAATTTCTCATGAAAAAAAAACCCAAAAAAAGAAGAAAAAAAAGGTGGAGATAGAAAATTGTATAAAGTTGACTACTTGATCGATTTGACCGTCTTTTTCACCCATTTTTTCCACTTTTTTTTTTTTTAAATTATTATTATTTATTCCATATTAATTTTGATGGATTTTTTCATCCGCTTAATTGTACTCGAGTTAGGATTTTAATTTTTATTATAATTTAACGTGTCAGAGTGGAGATTTGAACATTTAATTTTTTAGTCGAATATATATGTTAAAATTATTAAATAATTCAGAGATTTTTAATAGAGTATTAATTTTTTTATTTAATTAAAAAATATTATAAAATGTCTTTAATTTTATAGGAAAATTATTAATGGCATATATTGATATAATATATCAAGAGTGAGTTAAAAGCTGTTTGGAATGCATAATGAGGGGTAAAAGCGTCAATATACTTTATCAATGCATGAGCAGCCCATGTTGGGACTCTTTCCCTTAAGGCCCAAGCCCAACTATTTTTAATTAAAAACAAATATGAAAAAGAATAAAAGTTTCAAAAATAAACTAATTTTAAAAACGTTTAAAAAAAATACGCGCGAGTTAACAAAATTTTTATGGTTACTTTTAATTTTTTTGAAAAAAAAAATAAAAAACAACCTTGTCACCCGTGCAAGGTTTTAAATATATGTATGAACTTTTAAAAATAACATTAAAAAAATTAAAAAATTAAGAGATGATATATGGAGTGTCAATATTTGTGATTAATTTCGTAGTATGTAATAAATATTAAAGTTTGTAAAAGTAGAACGAGAATTGGAGATATAGATTTAAATAAACAACAGGGCCGGGAAGGTTGGTTGGAGGTAAGGGTAGACGGGGAATATAATCTTAAATCTCGTATGGCTATTAGAGAAAATTCTATAGGTTCTTTCCCTAGTTTATTGGTCTCTATTGATCCTCCACGATCAGACGAGCATCTCTAGCTGATCAAATGAGCATCTCTAGCTGGTATTGGTCGGTATGTATCCATATTTGGATCAAGGAGATTGAAGAAGCACTTCATGGATCAAATTATTGAGATTCCGGAAAGACGAACCGGTGTCGGGTGTCGCCGCCTCCGCCACGAGTTTCTTCCATTCCCCAGCTCTCTTCCTCATTTCTTTCCCTCCATGTCCCTCCATCAACTCCTTCACTTGCTCTTGAATATCTTCTCGTTTAACATTGGTGTCAATCTCCATTCCGATTCCCCACTCCGTGCAGCAATACCTGCAATTCGTTTGCTGCTCGGCGAAGAACGGCCAGCAAAGCATCGGAACTCCGCTTACTATGCTTTCCAACGTCGAATTCCATCCACTGTGCGTTAGAAACCCGCCGACCGCCGGGTGGTTTAGCACCTCCTCTTGTGGACACCAGTTCGTCAACATCCCTCTTTCCTTAGTCGCCTCCACGAACTCCGGTGGTAGCACCGCCGTCTCTCCCGCCACCAGATCCGGCCTAATGATCCATAAAAACATTTGCTCGCTGTTTGCCAGCCCCCAAGCGAATTCTTTCAGCTGATCTTCCGTCATCACCGTGATGCTGCCTGTTCCCAATGTAAACAAATTATTTCCCGGCGCTCGAGAATGTCCTCCGAATTGGCGTACAAAGTCGAAAGTGAACAATTTTATGCTATTATGGAGGTTCGTGATTTCTAACATGGTATCAGAGTCATACCCTTAATTTAGCCACGTCAATAGAATCCTCAAATGTTGAACAAATTATGTACTTTGTTCGAGAACTTCAGAGAAGGAGTCAAGCCTCGATTAAGTGAAGACTGTTCGAGGGCTCTATAAATCTCAGTGGAGGCTCTATAGTGTACTTTGGAACAAAGGGTGAAATTTGTTCGAGCACTCCAGAGAAGGAGTCGAGGCTCGATTAAGGGAAGATTGTTCGAGGGCTCCATAGACCTCAGGAGAGGCTATATAGTGTACTTTGGAACAAATGATGTAATTTGTTCAAAGACTCCAGAGAAAAAGTCGAGCCTCGATTAAGTGAAGACTGTTTCAGGGCTCCATAGATCTCGGAGGAGGCTCTATAGTATACTTTGGAACAAATGGTGCAATTTGTTTAAGCAATCCAGAGAAGGAGTCTGAGCCTCAATTAAAAGGAGACTGTTCAAGGGTTTATAGGTCTCAGGAGAGGCTCTATAGTGTACTTTGTTTGAAAGGAGGATTGTTGGGAAAGGTCTTTTGGAGAAACAAAAAAACAAAGTCTAAAGTGGACAATATCATACCATTGTGGAGGTTCGTGATTTGTAACAGAATAATATCAGTCTTAAATTGAATGGGTTAAGAGATGGTACCGAAATTGACATAAACAACCGAGTTGGGCGACTTCTGATCGAGCCATTCAAGGCAGGCTCGGTCCTCCTTCCACAAGTTGGAGCCAAGGGACATCAAATCGGAACGGGAATCAGGAACCAGGTGTTGCAGGAGCAGCTGAAGAGGGCCGATGGAGAAGACCGGCGGCATGAGAGAGGAGATGGCGTTCAGAGCTGGTTGTTCCAGTGAAGCCATTGTGTTCAAAACAATGGCGGAAGCTCTTTCAGCTCTTTTTGTTTCAGATATTAAGAAATCAACCATTCCATCTTCTGGGTCAGTTGTTCTTACGAAACTTGGCATATCCCTCAAACGAATGCCTCCCATTCCTGGAATCCAATCTATTTGCGTCTCCAAATAGCCGTTGCTAAAATCCTTTTCATCTGCACCAAACACAAACGAGTTCAAATCTCGACTCGTTTTTTAGCTACGATAACTAGAAATGCTCCTTTAATCTATGGAGATGAGAATTCCCGTGAATTCCCGTGTTAAACGGAGAAATAATGATGGAATGGTGAGAGATTTTTTCTCGCTAGCTAAATAAGCTGGGAGGGGGACGGGAATATATTTTCGTCCCTCACTCTGTCTAAATCTCAAATGACAAAATTGGAGAGGGAACGAAAGTCTTTATAACAGTGTGGAAATCTCTCCCCAACAAGGTTTTAAAATCTTAAGACTAATGATGATAAGGCCAAAGCAGACAATATCTGCTAGTTGTAGGTTTGAGCTGTTACAAACGGTATCAGAGATTCAGAGCCAGGCATCAGGCGGTGTGCTAGTGAGAACGTTGGTCCCCGATTATAGAGGACGCTGAGCCCCGATTGGAGTGGATTGTCAAACCGCACAACGATTGTAGACGGGAATAAAACATTTTTATCCGGGTGTAGAACTTCTTACTTACAAACAGTTTTCAAAATGGTAAGGTCAAGTACAAAATGAAAAGTCCAAAAAAGATAATATCAACTAGCCATAAGCTTAGAGATACTGCCATAAGCCTGTCTCATGGGTTGAATCTAAGACTTAAATTTTTTTTATTTATTTAGTAAATAAATATATTTTTTAAATAGAAATGTGAGATTATATTATATATTTTTAATAAAACTTATTAGAATTATTACTATTTTTAAAATTTTAATAAAAATTATATTAAAAATGAATTTTTTTATTAAAAATAAAAAAAGTGTAAGAGGATAAGAATTGAAATCGATTAATTTTTTTATTTTTAGAAATTAAATTTATTATTTTTCAATTCATCAGATTATTATTATTTAATTAAAAGATTAAGGCGAGAGCGTTGAATAATTAAAGTCAAACCTTTCAACGGAGTATAGCCACGGTCAACAAGTTGTCGATAGTGCATGTAAGCCAAGAACCCACAAGCACTAGTAGTCCAAAACAGAACTTCCGGAACTCCAAGCTCCTCCGCCGCATCAACCGTGAAGCTCATAACGCCGTCCGACACAATACAGCTCACCGACGGAACATCAGGAGTAGAATTAACCTTACGCAGAAGTTCCTTAAAAGGCTGCAAACACAGACGCCGTGTGGATTGACACAACGACGGAATATCCTGAGTAGCATCGACATCGGTCGGCGGTAGACCGTCAGGGATCGACTCGAATCGAAACGACGAAAGCCCGTTGAGAGCCGTAGGGCCTCGAGACTTAAGGAGACGACGGTGGTTGAAATCGGTGTTGACGAAGGTGATATGGAAGCCATGGTAATGGAGAAGCTTGGCTAGCTTCAACATGGGCGTGATATGGCCTTGTGCTGGATAGGGTATGCACACGGCATGGGGCTTGTCGGAGTTGGAAATGGTACCCATTGGGAGAGCTTTCTTGAGTGGTGTGGATAAAATGGGAGACTTTGAAGTGCTTTTATAGAGCTTATGGGCTGATTTTGGCCTAGTTGAATTTTGGTCAAATATTTATGGCTCAAAAGAGAGAAATTGACAGCTATAAACTCGGAATCCTTTCTTTTGTGTATGGACATAACTTTATTTGTGGAGGTTAGGTGGACAGAGATGGGTGGAGAAATTATTGGACGAGACCATCCGGTTCGGTTCGATGTACAAGAGATAAACGATGAACCCATTTAAAATTTTGTATAGGAATGAACGTGTAATTTTTTTTTTTTAATGAGGTGTTAGGTGGCCGATAATGAATTAGTGGTCCACTTATTTATCTGATAGCTTAAAATATTTTTTTAAAACACTGATAAAATGACTCGTGTCGTTAAAACATGATCGAGAAATGCTATAACCTTGAACGTTGAAGGAAAAACTAAAAGTGACACTTCATTTCTTGAAACCCAGATCAAATTCGAGGGAATGATGAAGTTTCGTTTCCCAGCTTTTTTTATTTATTTATTTATTTATTTATTTATTTGGGTGTGGGTAATATAAGTCCTTACACATTTGTCTATATTACAAAGTCTGTCTCGAATTAATGCTCAAATAGTTACTCCTCGATGAATTTTTTTTTATCTACCCACTTGAGTAAATTTTAGGTACAAGCATCCTTTGTGGAAAGTTGTTTGATATTTTCCTAAGAGTATAACATAGGTTACCTGAGGTCCCGAGTATTGTAGCGTGTGATATTCATACAGTTTCTCGAGGCACTTTCTCTGGCCTAATTATTATCATGAAAACGTCACGACACTATACACCGTTTAACTGATAACCATCTTTTAGCTAACTTATCCTTCACGGTTGTCCAGGACCTACAGAAGTAGCATAAGAATATTTGGTATGCAGTTACTAAACCATATAAAACAAAAACAGTAACTAAAATTAAGCAGCCTTTATGAGATATGAATGACACAAATAATAACACAAATTTAGAATATATTTAAACAAGACATGTGACCACGTGTCGCCTAGTTATTGGATGATCCAATAAAATTTAAATACAGTTTTTTTTTTTAATTATAATACTGAAATAGAGTGCTTACCAAAAACTTTCTAACTGGTTTTAAATAACTTACTAAAATATATTTTTTATGATAATTATTTATCATAAAATCCACGTGTTTTGGAAAGTGGTGTTTTTTCTTGCTTTTAATTAAAATTCATAAAAATATATTATAGTGTCGGATGACATTTAGCATCAATCAAATACTCGTGAGCCCACTTATTATAGTCCATATTTAAAAAAAAAAAAAAAAACATTTTTATATAATTTTATAAATAAAAAAAAATCCTTATTTTCATTTTAAAATTCGAATAATTTTGTGAAAAAATAGCCCTTTATTTAATAAACAATAAATAAAAACTAAACCGCTATCTTAAAATATGATTTAATTATAAAAAAAATAATTAATTAGTTTTTCTCCGTTAAAAATATAAATTTAATTAATTGGACGATATTTAAGTAATTTTAATAAGAATAATAAATATTTATTCATTAAATTATATTTAAATTCATATGGTTAGTAACTATAGTTTAAGTGAAATTAATACTTCTTAATTTAATTATTATTATTTTAATTGATATCGAATTAATATTTTAACTATACTTACAATATGGTTTAAACTTTGCCATAAATTAAGCTTTAATTTAATATTTATTATTTGAAGACATAACGCCACGACATTTTTTTTTAATTTATAGAAAATATGGATATTTAAGGATTTTAGTTAAATAATTAATTATAAATTGAGTTCATAAGCAATGACTTCATTCCTGTGACAACCGACTTCAATATAATAAGGTTTTATTGGGATTCTCTTTTCAAGGGAAATAATTTATTATTATTTTACTTTTTTTTTTTTGCATAATTTAATATTATAAATTTTCTAACTCAATAATGTAATAAATTATTTGGAGTTGGATTAATTTTTAAATTAAAATTATTCAACTAACTCACGATTTATTAAAAATAAAAAATAATTTTTTGTTATAAATTTAAATGAATTAAGTTTAAAAGTGCAAATGCATTTTTTTTTAATTTTAAAAATGATCATATTCATATTTATAAATGTTAAATTTATAAATAATAACTTATAGGGACATCTGTCGTTTTATCCAAATTCAAATGGCCTGGTCAAGGCGTTGACTGCTTCATTTAAATTGAATAAAATTTTATTTTTATTTTGTTGAATTTTGGCGCGTCTTTTACGTGTCCGGTTTTTATTGGGTATTGTGACGGTGACTCAGTTATTAAGAAACACGCCGGTTATTATAATATATATTTCGTCATATTGTCGTTTATTCAACCTGGCAAACTAACGCCGTTGAAAACGGGAGAGGGCTGATTATTATTATTATTTTTAATTATTTAAAATCAACTTTGACAGCGCAAAAATTAAAATTAAAATAGTAAAATCAAATATTTAATCGATTATAATGTAATTTTAAAAATGAAAAAAAATAATTTTAATTATTTCAAAATTTTTAATATCGTTCTTCTTAAGTAATATAATATGTGGAATAAGCAATATATAAGAAGTAAAGCAAAAATCATAAAAATTAATTAATTAAATATACAGTTTTGGAGAATAATATAAATATCTAAAAAACGACGTCGTTGAATTGGATTGGAAGGATTATGGAAGGCGTCGTGTTTGAATTTGAATTTCATAGCAGATGATGCGTGTGGGATCGAAACTCAAATTGTTTTTTCTCCTCAAAATTGTCGACTATATTTGTCGATTTCTCTCTCTCTCTCTTTATTTTTAAAAAAATTAATAATAAATAAATAAATAATACTTACTCTTCCAAATATATGGAATTCTTCCCCGCTACTTGGGAAGAATAAGAAAATAAAATTAATTTTTAATGGGTACGTCCTTTTCTCGGGTATTCAGACACTAAAAGTCTTTTCACTACCATTCTATATTTTAGCAAACGCCCAGTTTGTAGCTGCTGCGCAACTCCTTATTTACGTGGGAGCTATAAATGTTTTAATCATATTTGCTGTGATGTGGCTCGGTTTTAAAAAATAGAACGATTAGAAACAATAAGTAACTATGGTTCTTGGCCCGAACAACGACCTACGAGACCTAAAAGAGATTGAAGCATGCCTTCTCCCATTTGATGGTACATTGGAAGTAATAAATAAAATATAGCTACGTTATCCAATGGGCCTTAAAACTTAATGGGCCGTTCTCGCGAGGCGAATAATTATTGGGCCTCGTCCCGGCCCGAAAAGGTGAAATTTGGAATAATTCGCTTTTTTTTTTTTTTTTTTTTTTTTTTTTTTTTAAATTTAGTTTTTTAAAAATTAATAATGAAAATGAATTACGTTTTTATGCTTTTGTTACGAGGCCGCGCGTCATAGGTTAATTGGCGCCGTATGCCGCCGAAGAACTCCAATTTTCCACCGTTCTCCGACGCCGGTCGAAAAAATGCAACCTGAAGACTCGAAACCCCCAGAATTCCCAATCCCTTCGCCCAATTTCCGCGCTCCGACATATCGTCCTACTCCGGCGGCCAGTATTCCGGTTGATGTACGTCCTAACCAGTCCATGATTCTTTCTCCGGTCCCTCAGTCCCAAAGAGTCTCTGTCGTCTCTCCCCCTTACCATTTCCAAGTTCCTTCCAAAAGAATCCGTTCTCCCGATGATCTCCGCCACTTCCACGATTCCGATTCCGGAAGAAATTTTATTGGTTTTATCGTCGCTCTGTCTGAATCCACTCGAGGCCGGAAAATTTCAGATCCGTGTTACGCATCTGATACCGTTAATTCCATCGTCTCGATTCTTGATACTCTGATTCAGTGGATCGATGATATACCACCGGCGCGTATGGCGTCTCGATATGGAAACCTTTCTTATCGGACATGGCATGCGCGAATGGTGGAAAACAGCGATTCTCTTATGCTTCGATTTCTCCCCGAGGATCTTCATTCAGCCACAGTGGAACTTGTACCTTATTTCACTGATAGCTTCGGGAATTCGACGCGAATCGACTATGGTACTGGGCACGAGACACAATTCGCAGCCTGGCTGTATTGCTTGGCGAAATTGGGGATAATCAAAGAGGAGGATTACCCTGCTGTTGTCGTTAGGGTTTTCGTGAAGTACCTCGAGTTAATGAGGAAATTGCAGTTGGTGTACTGTTTGGAGCCTGCGGGTTCCCATGGTGTTTGGGGCCTTGATGACTACCATTTCTTGTCGTTCGTTTTCGGATCATCACAGTTGATAGATCATAAGTATCTGAAACCTAAATCTATTCACAGTCAGGATATACTAGACAGTTTTTCAAACGATTATCTTTACTTCTCGTGTATTTCCTTCATAAAGAAGGTGAAGAAGGGTCCATTTTCAGAGCATTCGCCATTGCTTGATGATATTAGTGGGGTGCCTACTTGGAACAAGGTTAATAGTGGGTTGCTGAAGATGTACAAGGTGGAAGTATTGGAGAAAGTTCCCATTATGCAGCACTTTCTCTTTGGATGGCTCATCAAATGGTGTGTATAGTATCTGTTTCTTTTCTGTGTACTTGTTAATGGCTACTTTTGTTGCAAGTTTGTGCTCTCCATATGTTCTTTAGTATAAAGAAAATTTGGTTTAGGAAGTTTTTGTTATGTTGGTTTATAACAATAGGCATGTTTTTTGCTGTTTTTAGAGGCTGGTTAGTAAATGAGATCTGTTTCTTTAGATCAATAACGAGCTCGTCGCGCTCTAGCTTGCTAGTTATGCATTGTTCTCTTCAGAAATAATGAAAGTTTATGTTTATGAATCGTAATGCTTCACTTGCTGGAGCATTAAGAGCCTCGTGTTGGCTTTGTATTCATGGGATTGAACTGGTGTTCTGCTTCAACTTCATGGCTTTGCTCATTAACTCATGTTTACATATGAAGGTGGATTACTTGAATGGATTAATGTTTAATAACGCCCTTCTTTATGGATGGGGTGAATTGAGGCTGTCTATTGAGGTTAAAGCTAAAGCTCCTAACCGATTTAGCTTCAATGAATAGCTTAGGAACCTTATGTAACTCTCTGATTTCACTGGCACTGGCCATTGTATTACCATTTCTAGATTTGTCTCTCATCGTGTGCCGTAGATGGGATTATACGCTTCTAATGTGTGAAAACTTACTTTTGGAGTCTCATTAGTTTCTCGCAACGATGAATTTTGATTAGTCTGTTGCCCAGAGTCGGTTGAATTTTGTAACTTGTCTCTCATCATGTTTCATAGATGGGATTATACGTTTCTAATGTGTGAAATCTTACTTTGGGAGTCTCACAACTTTCTCGTAGCAACGAGTTTTGATCAGTATGGTTCCCAGAGTCGGTTGAACTTTGTAACTTGTGTCTCACCATGTGCCGTTGACGGGATTATACATTTCCAAGGTGTGAAAACTTACTTTGGGAGTCTCATGATTTTCTTGTAGCGATGAGTTTTGATTAATCTGGTTCCCAGAGTCAGTTGAACTTTGTAACTTGTCTCTCATCACGTGCCATAGATGGGATTATACGTTTCTAATGTGTGAAAACTTACTCTGGGAGTCTCATGACTTTCTTGTAGCGACGAGTTTTGATCAATCTGGTTCCTAGAGTCAGTTGAACTTTGTAACTTGTCTCTCATCATGTGCCATAGATGGGATTATACGTTTCTAATGTGTGAAAACTTACTCTGGGAGTCTCATGACTTTCTTGTAGCGACGAGTTTTGATCAATCTGGTTCCTAGAGTCAGTTGAACTTTGTAACTTGTCTCTCATCACGTGCCATAGATGAGATTATACGTTTCTAATGTGTGAAAACTTACTTTGGGAGTCTCATGACTTTCTCGTAGCGACTAGTTTTGATCAGTCTGGTTCTTAGAGTGAGTTGAACTTTGTAACTTGTCTCTCATCAGGTGTCGTAGATGTGATTATACATTTCTAATGTGTGAAAACTTACTTTGAGAGTGTCACGACTTTCTCGTAGCGACGAGTTTTGATCAGTCTGGTTCTCAGAGTCGATTGAACTTTGTAACTTGTTGGTTAGAATAGAATCGTTACTACCTTGCAGACATGAGTGGAAGGACCTAGTTAGCTATTTACATTTGGCAGGGTTGTTCCATAGATATCTTAACAATATACTCATAATCTGTTACTTTTCCTTCTCATATTACCCCATTTCCTATATTAGGAAATGGGTTGGGTATAGACTAGGCTCTTCTGTTTTGGTCAGTAGAAAAAGGTTCAAATTTCAACGGTGAAGGGGTATGAAAGAGAACTGTTGTTGATGATGATGAAATGACATTTGGACTTTGGGTTCGCCAAAGCCAAACATCATTCATAGCCCCAAGCTCCTCTTGTCTCTTTCCTTTTGATGTTGCATGCCCATGACATCTCCATATTAGGAACTAAGCTACAGCATCATCAATGTGCTTGTCATGATTGGTTTCGGCACACTCATTTTACGCAAGAAGATTCGTTTACTGAACATTACCTTCACTTTTTCTTCCCTTTGCAGGAACTAGACAGAAGAGCTCGGCTAACTCACAAAGGGCTTGAATCTAGAGATTTGGTTCTTAGTATTATGAGCTTTTTAACATCTTGTTGAGAAGGAGAAAAGCTCTTTTCCTCCCCTGCTTTGCTTCCAAAGTCAGGCCCAATCAAGGAGAGGAGTGAAGAAGAAGCATTATTGTTCTACTAGACCACGTATAAAATGTCACGTCGCTGGGCTGAACAAAAAGGACCTGCCTTGTCTGCTTCCCCTCTTTCTTTCTTTCTTTCTTTCTTTCTTCCTTCCTTTAAGATTAAAGCAAATAGAAGAGAACCAAAGGGATGGTTTAGGGTCTATAACACTCCTTCAAAGGAGGAAAATTGAGGTGTGGTTGAGGCTGTTGTGGGGAATGTGATAGATAATGGAATAAATTTGTGTCTCGTCCTTGGGGTTTACTTAGTACTATAAGTCCCCGTGATTACGGAATTATAGTCGACTTTTTGTGTGCATTTGAATGCTTGAAATTTTGTACCATAGTCTGAGCCCACGGCTAGTAAATAGTCTACTTTAACTTGTTATGTATCACTATCAATCTCATGGATTTTAAAATGATCTTTTTACGCACTTATAAGGAATGTTTGGGGTTTACTTGGTATTATAATTCACCGTGATTACGGAATTATACTCTACTGTTTGTGTGCAATGCTTGAAATTTTGTACTTCAGCCTAAGCCCACAGCTAGTAGATAGTTCACTTTAGCTTGTTACGTTTCGCTATCAGCCTCGTGGTTTTTAAAATGCGTGTCTATTAGGGAGATGTTTCTACACATTTATAAGGAATGTTTCGTTTCTCTCTCCAACTAATATGTGATCTCACAATTCATCTTCCTTGAGTGTGCCCAACGTCCTTCCGGGCACATTAAGGAGAGGGTAGATTGTGAGACATTGGTTGGAGAGAGAATGAAACATTCATTTGAAAAAAAAGAGTGTAGAAACTTCTCCCTAGTAGACACACTTTAAAACTGTGAGGGTGAGGTAATGCATAACGTGCCAAAACGGACAATATCTGCTAGCAGTGGGCCGACGATATGTTACCGGCTAAAGCGGACAATATCTACTAGTAGTGGACTTAGGTTTGTCATGGTCTACGTTTTCATATGATTGCCTTTAGTTTTTACCTATTTTCTCCTCCGAAGCTTTATCATCTCCTACCGTTTCAATTCAATGATTGATATCTTAATAGATCTCCTTCCATCTTTGGTAAATGACGTCTTATTAATTTATTATTATCATAAAGTAAGATCATGCATTTTGTCGTTGTATGTGTTCGAGCTTTTGAATATTTAAGATTCATTGACGTAATGTACTTTAGGATAAATTTTTTATAATATCATTTAATTTAAAATACATATTTTAATTTTTAAAAAATAAAACATAATATTTAATAACATTTAATGTCGCTTTTCAATAATTTTAACTATTTTGTATCATAGAATTATAATTAACTGCGTTGAAAAGAAGAGAGAGGTACGCAGTTCATTAGTTTACAAGTTTTACTGCTTTTCCCTGTCCACCTCCTCCCTCTACAATCCTTGTCACCGACACCTGTACGTGCCCTTAGTTGGAACTTGAAACTTCTTCCCTCTCTCTCATACAGTAACTGAGGGGTTACTTACTGCCTCAGTCACCTCAGTAATAAAAGAGGAAAAGCAAAGTAGCCAGTAAATTTCAAGCACCTCGTTTACTTTGTTATCTTTTTTTATTTAAAAGGAAAAACTAAATATATTAGTTGTGTCATTCTATCCCGTCTTTGCGTCTTGCCATTTGAGCATCCGTTTTTAACCCTCATTCATACGATTATTGGGTTTTTACCCTTCCCCCCCCCTCAAATTTTGCGGCTTATTGCTTGCATTCAAGCTCTGGTTAGGTGGGTACAAAGCTCCCCCTTCTCTCCCCCTTCTGTTTGGCCGATTAAGCTCTGGTTGGGTGAGCTTTCTTTTCTCTTTTCTCCACTTGGGTAGCTTCGTTTTTAGATTTAAATTATGGGTTTTGTGTTCTGAATCGTTTAGTGATGTCCTCTGATTTCTGGGTTTTGTTTGTTCTTCAGTTATCATCTGTATGTATGCTTGTTCTTGTATTGATTTTATGGCGTAGAATTGATTCTAGGTCTGGAAATTTATGCTTTAGATTGTTGAATATCTTGTGGGTTTCTGTTTAATTTGGATCTTAAGTATACCCTTTTCCCCCTTGGCGATTTCTCAAGTTTCTGATGTGTTTGTTTGATGCCTTATGCATCAATGAACTGCTTAATTGACTTTTGATATGTGATATCTCAAGCGGAGTAGAGATGGCTGAGGGAAGCGATTTCAGGCACTGGGATGAGCTTATACCGGACGCTTTGGGGCTAATCTTTAGTAAACTTTCACTCCAAGAGAAACTCACTGTGATCCCCATGGTTTGCAAATCATGGGCCAAAGCAGTGATGGGACCTTACTGCTGGCAGGAGCTTGACATTGAAGAATGGAGTAGTCGAAGGCAGCTCGACGATGTCGATCGAATGCTTCAAATTCTGATTAATCGAAGTGGCGGGTCGCTTCGTAAGCTCTGCGTTTCTGGTCTTCATAACACCAGCATTTTCTTCTCCATTGCTGATCAGTAAGGATTTTAATTGATACGTTAACTGTTGAGCATTGTTGGGAGGAGGGAGTCTGAGTTCGCTAATTTAGGGAATGATCATGGGTCTATAAATAAGGAAGACATCTCCATTGGTAATGATGCCTTTCGGGGAAGTTCAAAGTAAAGGCACGAGAGCTTATGCTCAAAGTGGTAATATCATACCATTGTGGAGAGTCGTTATTCCTAACATGGTATAGAGCCATGCCCTTAATTTAGCCATGTCAATAGAATCCTCAAGTGTCGAACAAAGAAATTGCTAGCCTTGAAGGTGTAGTCAAAAGTAACTCATGTGTCGAACAAATGGTGTACTTTGTTCGAGGGCTTCAAAGAAAGGAGTCGAGCCTCGATTAAGGGGAGGCTGTTCGTGGGCTACATAGACCTCAGGGGAGGCTCTATGGTGTACTTTGAGTCCCACATTGGCTAATTTAGGGAATGATCATGGGTTTATAAATAAGGAATACATCTCCATTGGTATGGCTCAAAGCCATGAGAGCTTATGCTTAAAGTGGACAATATCATACCATTGTGGAGAGTCGTTATTCCTAACATTTGTGGATTTTGTGTTAATTGTGATGATGTTTTGTTTTATATTGTCTTTTCAAGTGCTGGTTCGCTTCGAACGTTGCGGCTGCCACGGAGCAATATAAGCGACGGTGTAGCCGAACAAATTGCTGGAAGGCTCCGTGCTGTTACATTTTTGGATCTAAGCTATTGTGATGAAATCAGTGCTTGTGGTTTAGAGTTCATTGGAAAGAATTGCAAAGCTTTAGTTGGAATGTGTAGGAACTTGCATCCGCTGCATACAGCGGGTTTGCTCGCCCCGGACGATGAAGCTCGTGCTATTGCAGCCACAATGCCGAAACTCAACCACCTCGAAATGGCTTATCATACTCTAAGTACTAAAAGTTTAATGACGATACTGTCGAGCTGCCCCGACCTCGAGTTTCTCGATTTGAGAGGGTGTTGGGATATAAGGCTGGAAGATAAGCTTGTTGCAGAGAAGTTCCCAAAACTTAGGGTGTTGGGGCCTCTCGTTAGGGACGTGTACGAGAGAAACGAATGGGATGAATTCTCGGACTACTCGTACGTATCAGACGACTTGGCATGGGACCTTTCTGCTGATTACTTCGACGATGGTGGTAGTTACGACGATCCGTGGGACGATGAAGGCAGGCTAGAGGGATTAGAGTTGAGATTTTATGAAGGAATAGATGATGATAATGGAACCTTTGGTTGGCCTCCCTCCCCTTAGCTATGGAAACTTATAATGTTTTTGGGTTTGTGAAACTGTTTGCTTTTTATCTTTGTTCGTTCGCCGTCCTACTCGGTATCGACTCGATGCTCGTGGAACTTATGTGGATTTGTAAATTCTCTAATAGAAATTGAAGTGTCAGCTTCTTTTAGAATTGCTTCTTGAGTCTGCTATGTCTGTCTGCTCCTATCAAATATTGTCCTCTTTGAGCTTTTTCGCATCGGTTAGGGAGAGGTTCCCACATTTTTATAGAAAATGCTTTGTTCCCTCTCCAACCGATGTGGGATCTCACAATCTATCTTCTGTCGGGGCCTAACATTTTTGTTGGCACATTGCCCGGTGTTTGACTCTGATACCATTTGTAACAGTCCAAGATCACTGCTAGCGGACATTGTCCTTCTTTAGGGTTTTCCTGTCTGGCTCTGATACCATTTGTAACAGTTCAAGCTCACTACAAGCTTTCCCTTATACCACTTGTAACAGACTAAGCCTACTGTTAGCCGATATTGTCCTATTTGGGCTTTCCCTTTCGGGCTTTCCCTCAAAGTTTTCAAAACGCATATGCTTGATAGAGGTTTCCACTTCTCCAACTGTAAATTTTAGCTTGAGTCTACCTTCACATGCTTCTGTTACTCATTAGGAGGTACCCACCCTAGATAAACTACCCATCTTACAGTGTCTCGACCCCTCCAACAAAAATCCGGTATTTATTAGATATAATATTAAAAATTCATAAGACGAAAAGGAAGGGAATGTGTGTGTATGATTTGTAAGTTTGTGAGAATATAATAAAATATTAAAGGGTGTCACGTGATGGCACGTGAGACCCACCCTTGGGATCTCAACGCCAACCTCCCTCGGTTGTGGAGTTTGCACGTGTCCAAGTCTTCATTTTTATCATTTTAAAAATATATTTAAAAATCATCCCACGCTCCATTCACGAGAAGTCTTAGTGGACTGAAAATGGGCTGTACGGATGGGCTCAGAAGAGGTTGATGGGCCAAAGACTGGCCGAACTTAGGCCCATATTAGGCCCATCGGCCCAAACAACATCTCACGAAAAAGAGCTAACTTTTTCATTACATTAAAGAAAAAAAAGAGGGAGAAAAACCCGTGCTTGCCAGCTGCTTTAGTACATGTCAGGCTGTCAAACCGAAGATTTCTAAAAGGAAAAAGAAAAAAATAAATAATAAAAGCTGTCAAAAAAACAGGAGGCGCACAGTTTTGAACATCTTTCCACCGTCCATCTTGAATCCAACGGCTCACATTTAATCCATCTCTTCTCTCTGCTCTTCGTCCTCAACGCAATTATCGATCCACTATCTCTCTCTCTCTCTCTCTCGCTCTCGCAGAAGGAAGACAAAAACTCGAACACCAAATACTCCAACTCCTTCGGTTCCTTCTCCCTCGATTTCGATTCCGCCCTCTTGAACTCATAAGATCTAATCGTTCCTCTTTGTTTCTGCAATGGCGGTCGCCTCTTCCCCTCGCGAGGAGTTTGTTTACCTTGCTAAGCTTGCCGAGCAGGCCGAGCGCTACGAGGAGATGGTTGAGTTTATGGAAAAGGTCTCCGCCGCCGTAGACAACGAGGAGCTTACCGTCGAGGAGCGGAACCTTCTCTCTGTTGCTTACAAGAATGTTATTGGAGCGCGTAGAGCTTCCTGGAGGATTATTTCCTCCATTGAGCAGAAGGAGGAGAGCCGAGGGAACGATGATCATGTCTCGATCATCCGAGATTACAGATCCAAGATCGAGACTGAGCTGTCTAACATCTGCGATGGGATCCTTAATCTTCTTGACTCGCGCCTTATTCCCTCCGCTGCGTCCGGAGACTCCAAGGTGTTTTATCTCAAAATGAAGGGCGATTATCATAGATACCTGGCTGAATTCAAGACCGGAGCCAAGCGGAAGGAAGCTGCCGAAAGTACCCTCACTGCTTATAAATCTGCTCAGGTTTGATTCCGTCTCTGTTTTACGATGCACCTATCATAATCAGTCGGTTTGTTAGGTATCTAATACTCGTTCTCTCATTCTTTCCAAGTGCTATTTGAATGTCGTGGAGTAGTTACCTTTAGGTCTCCCAGTCTTGTCTCGCAGTTTTCTCCCTTGGAGACATTTTAATCAACTAACAAAATACTGCGTTGATCTTTACATACTCGATCAAATTTCCTGCGTTTATGAGATAATATTGTCTGTTTTGAGAAGAAACAAATCCATCAAAGTAGACTTTCCCCCTTCGTTATTCTTAAGCCTATTCTCTTTTGATACTTTCTTTTCAGCACA
Organism: Cucurbita pepo subsp. pepo; assembly: GCF_057944985.1. NCBI lineage: Eukaryota > Viridiplantae > Streptophyta > Magnoliopsida > Cucurbitales > Cucurbitaceae > Cucurbita > Cucurbita pepo. Next base: position 2,565,082 of record NC_141803.1, read on the forward strand.
AATTTAATCATCTCTCGTTAAATCACGAGTTTGTCTGGGAAAGTGATTTCAATATGCTTAAAATTCACTGCATCGCAATTCTTGGGAAGAGTTATGGGAAAATATGAACTTCAAATTGTTTTTGTAGCGATTCCTTTGCATTTAATGCGAGTTGCTTGTCAGTGAGGTTTAAGCTTCAAATTAAAATCATGATTGCATTAACCATATGCATACTCGGGCTACGAGTAGCTTAAGTTACTGTTCTAATGAAGTGCAACTCTTACGTTTGCAGGATATTGCAAATGCTGAACTTTCTCCTACTCACCCCATACGACTTGGGCTGGCTTTGAACTTCTCAGTGTTCTACTATGAGATTCTGAATTCCCCTGATCGTGCTTGCAGCCTTGCTAAACAGGTTTCACGATTGTTTTACATCTCCCTTGCATCATGTCCTGAAGCTAATTTTTATTTCTTTCAATATTTGCAACCTAAAATTGGGTGTAACATTGTGCAAGTGAGTCGCTTTGGTATAGATTTTGGCTGATGTCGCAGCCAACCCATTCTTATTTTTTATTGTTTTGTTATAAACTGAACTGACCATGCCTGGAAATCAATCAATTTGACTGAAACAAAGTATAAGACCAAGTAAAAATGAATCAATCATAATCAACCAACGGACCATATTTGAACAGGTTGAGCTATTTTGGATTCTAAGTATTGTGAAACTGAGCTGTTTTGGTTTGGTCAATTTGCTCAGTTCTTTATTTTTCTTTTCTTTGGTTTCAATTTTCACCCCTACCTCGAACCATATATTTTCTGTTCGTAAGTCTGGAATGACACCATCTTTTTCCTTCAGTTGTAGTCTATAAGTCAGTTCAAATCACTTACCATCGTACTTCTCAGGCTTTCGACGAGGCAATTGCTGAGTTGGATACTCTGGGCGAGGAATCATACAAAGATAGCACTTTGATCATGCAACTTCTTCGTGACAACCTCACCCTATGGACTTCGGACATGCAGGTAATTAGTTCATGTTCTCAAATCTTTGTTGATTATCTGCTCCTGTGTCTTGACTATTGCCACTTTATATTTGCTACTGATGCACAAATTCTTTTCTGGGTTGTTATCAGGATGATGGAGATGACATCAAAGAAGCAGCTCCCAAACGCGATGACGAATAGTAGTGAGCAAATCGATTTGCACGTGCAGGATTCAACTTCTCCTTAACATGTTTTATTCTGGAGAAGTGCTTGTTTGGAACTTTGGCTTTTCCATTGTTATCTAGGTATTTCTTAGCCTTATAATCATCACCACACTCTGGAAAAAACGTGCTCGTTTGTCTTTCCCCCGACCCCTCGTTTCTTTTTCTTCTATTGACCAATCAATTCCATGTCTCTGAATTGGCTTTTTTAATCCAATATAAATGCTACATATTATTAAGCATCATGTAATTGATCTACCTTTATTCGATACGGATCTTCCTCAAGTAATTATATGAACTTTCCCTATGATATCTGATCTGAATCCTGCTATATGTGATCGTGGCACATGTAGTTTTAGGGATTTATGTTGATTGGTGAATGGTGAGATGAAAGAAATTCCAATTGCAAAGAAATTGCTATCATAGATGCCTTGGTATTCAGTTTCTGCAGGGCTGCCTATGATTCTGTGAGGTCATCTTTTCAGTGCTCAGTTGATATCTGCGGTCAGGTATGTTGTGAAAGCCTAGTTTAGAAGGGATTATTATTTAATTATAGTACACGTTTACACGTATTTTAAAATTCTTTACTCTTTCCAAACCAAATTATAATTTCAGTTACTCTTTCACTGATTTTCTTTTGATTGAAAATTATTTTTAAACCCTATGAATGTTTATAAATGTTTCAAATGCTTGTTAGGTCTTTAGTCTATTTAGGGGCACTTATGATCTCATTAGAATATGTTAGATCATCCATTTTTAAGAACTATTGACCAAGCAGACACAAACTTCGAAATTTAGACGGTTTGTTGTCTTGAACACGACTCTCCATAATGGTATGATATTGTCCACTTTGAGCATAAGCTCTCATGACTTTCCTTTGGGCTTTCCCGAAAGGCCTCATACCAATGGAGAGAGTATTCCTTGATTATAAACCCATGATCATTCCAATTAGCCGATGTGGGACTTTCATCATCCAACACCTCCCCTTGAACAAAGTACGCCTCCCCTTAATCGAGGCTCGATTCCTTTGGAGTCTTAGTCATTTTTTACTGACTTCGAGGATTAGTAGACTTTTTTTTTTTTGGAGTCCTTTGTTCGACATTTGAGAATTAGTAGACTTTTTTTTTTTGGAGTCCTTTGTTCGACATTTGAGGATTAGTAGACTTTTTTTTCTTTTTTGGAGTCATTTGTTCGACATTTGAGGATTTACTAATCTATTGGCACGACTAAGTTTAGGGCATGACTCTGATACCATGTTAGACGAACACGACTCTCCACAATGGAATGATATTGTCCCCTTCGAGCATAAGTTCGCTTTTTTTTTCCACTCATTTCTAGGACGGGTGGAAGTAGAAAATATTTGAAGTAAGAATATGATTACTGCTTCCAAAAAGGAGGAATGGGAATGAAATTGTTGCAAATTCATCCAAAATTCATCTTCCAAGCATCCTACTTTGTAGTCAATTAACCAATCCAACTATAGTTGCTTTCGCCCACTTAACGTAGTGTCAAAGAAAGTAGAAGGTTGACGAATGCAATAAAATCCAAGAGATTTAAAAACTAAGTTCAAATGTCTCTAATGGGCCAAAAAATAAGAATAATATTCAAACTTCCACAGTAGAACATTAATGATTGCAACTCCCAGCTTTCTAATTCCACAAGAATGCCATTTGGGAGCTCTTTCTGTAGCAGCGAAAACCAGCTTTATGGATTCCAAACACACACACACACACACACACACAACAGACCTCCTTACCATCTTCTTTACTTGATCTTCGTAAAGCACAATTTGGAACACAGATTATTTGCTATAAACCCCATGTAAAAGCAAAACAATTTGCAACAAGATCTCATCAAATTCGAAAACATAGGCTAAGCTTCGTGAAATGGCCCTAATCGTTACTAGACAAATCGAGTCCAACCGGGCCGAGCTCGATTTCACTGTTAGCAGGGTTGTTGAAGGAATAGAAAGCCATCTACGAGAGCTCGAGCCTATGCTTAAAATACTATGATTCCATCTCATTAACATGTAGGCAATATCAGGACTGTTGAGTATGAGCTCCAGCCACCAAATGACAAGGTCTTGTAAGGCAGATGAACAAAGCTTAGGCTTAAAAAGTGTCTCTTACATGTAATCTTATAGCATTTGAATGCCGTAAATGTAACCCTTAACCCTCAAAACACAAAGAACCAAAACCAAAAACAAAAACAAAAAAGGTGTTCCAGGAGATTTACAGATCCAACTCCAGTTTCTGAACCAGTAGTGAAATTGAAATTCATTCCCAATTCACAAACTCATCATCATCCAAATTACCCTTCATCTTAACATGTATACAAAATAATCTAATAGTGAAAACAAAGAACCTGAGAGCTGTGAGGAACTACAAAGATTAACCAATTTCTCTTTTCAAACTTACCATATGATGAAAGAAAACTCAGAGGCCTCTGCATCTGGGGCTTGGCACTGGCACAGTGGGCGACAATGGGAGCTGCGGATACCCTAACGGCCCCGGCGAAAAAAGCAAGCTCGGCGACAGCAAAGGGTATGCTGATCTTGGTGAATTCATGCATCCGAATGGAAGAGGCGAAGAGGGCATCGAGAATTGAGGTTCTGAAGCCATTGCAGCCGTCGAAGGTGGAGGAGGAGGAGGAGTGGCCGCTTCCGCCATGGCCGGCGGTGGAACCTGTTGCTGTGCGGTCAAATTGTTCCAACCAGGCGAAACAAGAGGTGCTAGAGGTGAAAACCCCGAGAATTGTTTCTGATTAGAATCCAGAGTTGAAAATGAGTTGTGAAGATATCTCATATAAGCTGAAACCGGAGATTCAGCTGGCGCGTGGACGGCTGGAAGCGGTGGCAGAGGCGAAAGCGGTGCAATGGGCCGTCCAATGGGGCCGAAATTGTTAGCCGATGAAATGAAATTTCTAGGGTTCAGGCCATGTGGTGGTGGTTGTTGCGACTGTGGGATAGGAACGGCGCTGTTTATCATCGGAGGAGGACGATTACTGACGTTTGCAAGTGGAGGTGGTCGGATTCGCTGCAGGCGAGAGCTCTGAGGCTTCGGTGGATGAATCGGCGGTGGAGTCGAGAACCGCTCATGTGCCGGCGATCCGGTGAGCTTCTGAACCACATCTCGGAAATCATTCTTGTTGATATTGTAAACCGGCGGCTGATTGTGCTGCGGTGGGTGTTGGGTTTGAGCCTGCACCGCCAATTCCGGCGGCGGCGGTTGAGGGAGACTCTGATTCTGAGTAAAATTAGGATTGGAATGGATAGAAGAATCAAACCCCCCGGGCTTCTTACCGAAACTAGGCTTGGAGATTTTGTGGGAAAGCTTATCGAGGTGCCTGAGATATTGGTCCCTGCCTGTGGCGGCCGCACTGCCGCCATTATTAGCGGCGGAGGAATCTCCCGTCACAGAAGATTGGCAGCTTTTCTCCATATTTCATACAAAAAAAAAAAAAAAAAACAAAATCAAATCAAAACCCAGATGGCCGGACCCCTCTTCTTGCTCTAAACACAACCGTAGATCTAATCTAATCCAACGTCTGTGAAATTGGACGATGTTGTTCTTGTTGTTCTTGTTGTTGCAGTCGGCCGAAAGGGGAGGCAGAAGAAAATTTGAAGAACAAAATGAAAATATTTAGAGGTAAAAGATATCGTTGAGGCTCTCCAGAGTTCGCCCACCTGTACAAACACTCTCTATATCACGGAAACAAGAGAGAGAGAGAGAGAGAGAGAGAGAGAGAGAGAGAGAGAACAGAACAAGTGGAGTCTCTTACTCTTATCTCATTTGCTTTGCCCCACCTACCAATAATTCTTATGAAATCATGTGTAATGTCATTTTGGCCACACCAATTTTCATATGTTTATGATTCTCTACCTGTTTAATGTGGTCATACATGAGAGATATAGGAAAATGTTCATACTGAATTCAAATTCAAAATTATGTTTTGAATCTCGAACATGTAGCAGCCCAAGTCACTAGTAACAAATATTGTACTCTTTGGGCTTTTTCTTCGGCTTTTTCTCTCCGAATTTAGTTTTAAAATGTAGATCGTTCTCCTCTCCAATCGATGTAACCTCATAATCTACCTCCCCCTTGGGGGTCTAGCATCACTATACCGATGTGGAATCTCACAATCCACCTCCCCGTTGGGGGTCTAGCATCACTGTATCGATGTGGAATCTCACAATCCACCTCTCCCTTGGGGGTCTAGCATCACTGTATCGATGTGGAATCTCACAATCCACCTCCCCCTTGGGGGTCTAGCATCACTGTATCGATGTGGAATCTCACAATCCACCTCCCGCTTGGGGGTCTAGCATCACTGTACCGATGTGGAATCTCACAATCCACTTCTCCCTTGGGGGTCTAGCATCACTGTACCGATGTGGAATCTCACAATCCACCTCCCCGTTGGGGATCTAGCATCACTGTATCGATGTGGAATCTCACAATCCACCTCCCCCTTGGGGGTCTAGCATCACTGTATCGATGTAGAATCTCACAATCCACCTCCCGCTTGGGGGTCTAGCATCACTGTATCGATGTGGAATCTCACAATCCACCTCCCGCTTGGGGGTCTAGCATCACTGTACCGATGTGGAATCTCACAATCCACTTCTCCCTTGGGGGTCTAGCATCACTGTACCGATGTGGAATCTCACAATTCACTTCTCCCTTGGGGGTCGAGCATCACTATACCGATGTGGAATCTCACAATCCACTTCTCCCTTGGGGGTCCAGCATCATTGTACCGATGTGGAATCTCACAATCCACCTCCCCTTCGGGGGTCTAGCATCATTGGCACATCGTCCGGCTCTGATATCATTTGTAACGGTACAAGCCCACCGCCAGTAGATATTGTCCTATTTGGACTTTCTCTCCAGATTTTAAAATGCGTATATTAAAGAGAGATTTACACACTCTTATGGGTAATGCTTCGTTCTCCTCTCTAGCCGATGTGAAATCTCACGGAACATGATCATAAGAGGTTAGTCTCATTTCAATTCCTATTCTTTTAATAAATTTTAGAAATAATTATAATTATTCACGTTGGGGCATATAGGACAAGAACGAGGTTTGGAATTAAATTAAAAAATTAAAGTATTGGAAATGAAGAATTCGTGTCATTAGATAAGCATGAAGGAATCTGTAACGTTTTCTATATTTTAATAATATTTATATTTATTGGTTGCTTAAGCAAATATAGAACGTTCGTGAATTACACAAATTTTGTTTTCTAATTAATATTCTTCTTTATTTCTCTTCGTTTAAGAAACGATCATTTTTTAATATCATTAATTTTATTTATTATTATTTAAATTATCATATTCTCTATTTCTATAATTGCCATTTTTTTTGTTAAAGAATAATTATTACATTCTTATTTGGCTAATATACGATTTGGTTAGTGGGTGAGAACAAATAACCACTTTTATTTAAATAGAATATATAATTTTTTTTATAATTACTTGATTTTAAATTGTACGATAAATATGTGTGGGTCTACCTTTACCAAATGAATTAAATTCGGTTGAATTATACTACCATATTTAATTTCATAAGTGACGATGTATTTCTATTTTAAAAAATTGAATTATAAATGCAAAATAATAATAATAATAATAATAATAGGAAATATAATTAAAAATGATTTTAATACCAACCAGACCATGTAACTGGGTGAAGGTGTCTACAAAAAAAAAAAAAAAAAAAAAAAATTATTTGAATAATAAACTCGTCTATGAGTTTGTTCTGTGTATATCTTGACAAAAAAAAAAAAAAAAAAAAAAAATTATCTAATTTGGGTGATGAATCGATGCCACATCTAAATGAGAGTCATTCTGTGAATAAGAAAGATAACTAAGAAAAACTTAAAAGAAAATGGAAGTTACTACTTATACCAACATAATGCACCTTTCTTTTTTGTGGCTCAATTATAGGAACTCTATAATTAAACGTGTTTTACTTTGAACATTACTATGTTGAGTGACTTCTTAGGAATTTTTCCGAGATACATGTGTATGAAGACAAAACATATTAGAAGAACTCATATTGGTTTGTGGGGATAGTCTTCACTTTTAGAAAACAAGAAATAGGTAACGTGACCATGTTGCAGGAGGGACCATCTGAATCTTAATCTAAATTTTGGACATGAGTCATTACAAGAAGTGACTTACAAAACAATGGAGACTCCACACTAGTGTAATGCTTGTCACACACTAGTTCTCTATTGAATTAGGTTCAAAAGGTAGGTCAATCGAAGGAGACTTGGGTCGATGTCTTCCAAAAAGCAGGCTATGTTAGGGAAGATCTCGAGTTTGGTTTCGGGTCGGTGTCCATGTGTTTTGTTTGGTTGGTATTGAATCCATCATGCCTCCATTTTATCCTTAACATTGCATATTACACAAATTTCCTATATTTATATTATAATTTCGAAAGAAATTAAAATATGAGAAGTCAGGGGGCAAATTGGTCATAAAGAAACAAAAGAAAAGTGAGTCAAAGAGTACTATTTCTGGTCAAAGCAACCGTCGGGAAGGAAGGACGTTGTTGTCACCAAATTTCATCCATCTCAAAGAAAAAAACATCATTACAGAATCTTTTTAATTTTTTTTTTCTTCTTTTATTTTCCTCCAGTTATTATTTTTATAGTTTGAAAGCGAATTATGCAATTTATTATTTTTATATTTATTCTTTTATCTCCTAATTTTCATTATAAAAAGGATTATAATGTTGTTTAGGCATTAAAGAATATTTGTAAAAGTGAATTGAAAAAAGAAATAATAATAATAAAGTTATTTAACAGTGTAATTCATTTGCCACAAATAATGTTAAGATACAATAATTAATTATATTAAGTAGGGTTAGTTTTGTGTTCATAAATTTCATTTATTGGGTGACAGCTTTTTTAGGCACTTTCAAGAGAGAATTTTCGTCCATGGGTCCATGGGTTTGGACTTACGTTATGTGGCTTCCACAAAGTAGTTTGAATTGGGTTTAAGTGCTATATAAAGTCAAGAAATGAAAATTCAATTTTAAAAGTGTTGAAGATAATGTGTTTGAGGGCTTGGTATTGACTTTTAAGCACAATCATGATCATAAATTAGAGCAAGCATCGAATGAAAGTGAGATTTTGAGTCAATCGATAAAAAAATACCAATTATCATCTCAAAAGTTGATAGTTCGGTCTCAAACTCATAAGACCTGGTGGTCTTGGTTTAAAAAATATGGCTCATCACGATCAAAATTAAACAGAGTTTTGAGTAAAGTGAGATTTTGGGCCGGTCTAAACATAATTCAGTTTATATAAACACTAATTACCATCTCAAAAGTTAATAATTCGATCTTGAAATCGAAAAACCAGGGCGACCTTGGTCTCAAAGACATGCTATTAAAATGGACTTCGCTAAGTAAAGAACATACCTGTTGTGGACCAAATCCTTAAGAGTATAACATCCGTTCAAAACTCACTATAACTTGAGTTTGCTTAAATCAACTTTCTTAACTGGGTAGGTGTAAGCTTCGTAATTTATCTGCTGTCCCAAGCTACTTATCTTTGTCAAAGTAGTTATTAGATCGACCTGAAAGAATAGGCCATAAAGCCATAAAGCTGAGTATAAGAATTCGAGGTGAAGTCAAAATATACATAGTATGAGAATCCTATTCATGCCCACTAAAAAAGGGTAGAAATCTCAACATTCTCACATCAAGACTAGTCTTTAGTTTTATCCACATTAATTCTGACTAGAAAAGAAATAAATAATTATGCACTGACCTCATAATCAGTCTGAGATACTGTTTCACGGCTCCGTTGATATTTTTTAACCCATGGAAGAACATCTGGATCAGAGGCTAAAAATTCTTCGGTTGCTGGCTGATCAGGACCCAAAAATGCAGACAGCACAGCTAGCTGGAGAATCACCAAACAAGGTTTTAGCATTCATTCACTAAATATTATACGCTAACAAATGCATCTGAACATAATTTCAGGGTCCTGCATCTTTGTTCCTCATTCATCATACCAGTTCTTGCATTATACCGTGTTATAAGAGTGATCAACTTTTCTTTAAGTTTTTAATATACTTGCCTACATCAACCAATTAAGTTTTTTGAACATATATAATCCGCAAGAAATATATGGACATATTACATCTTGTAAGGCAGAACAATATTTCAAATGGAACTTTAAATTAAGGAACATACCTGTCGTGGACCAAGTCCAATAGCAGAGAACTTTTCTTTCATTTCCTGCACGCTAGCTTTCCCCCAGATGGGAACCCTTCCCTCTGGATCAGGCGCTTCAGCATCTGATCTTCCAAATTGCCTATCGAACAAGCCCCACTGTAGGCACAAGGAGACATTGTTGTTTGGGTTATGCCCCAAATAGTAAAAGTTTGTCAAATGTCATGTTCCTTTTTGACACAAAATTCTTTGCTGCATAAGCATAGACTACAATATTCAGAATAAAGTATCTATTCTCTATCCATTTAGACAAAGACAGAGAAATGGTCAACCAATTAGAACAAGAAAAGTAGAGATCCTTAGATCAACTCAACCAAATTTCATACTGAAAAATTTAGTTCACTCAACAAATACTTCCATAGAAAGCACATAAGTAGGTATAATTATTTTGACAGCTATAAATTAATACGAGTAATTCTAGGTATCCACACCAATCGTATTTGCAACTAAGTAGTGATGACTTAAAGCATGTCCCTCAATTGAGTTAGCACAATCTTATGTTGTTTATAAACAGATGCAAGAAACTCGTTTTCATGATTATTTCAACTAACTTTGGTAACCAGAAGCATTCTTTTTTAATAACCTTATTCACTCTAACATCCCTTGACAAGATCAAATTGATTGCATGCCTTTCGTTGCCTAAGAATGCAGCAGATTCAAGAAGAAAGGTGGTCTTTGAAAATCAGACCACAGAGGATTGTCAGCTCAGAAATACAGTATCACTAATGGGAATATTATGCTAACCCTCTAGTTGAACTGCCGAGAGATCTTACTCGGGCTCATTCTAACATCCGGGGGGGTGGATGCTAAAGTGAAGATCTCTCGGCAGTTCAACTAGAAGGAGATCTACAGACACAATTACGCAGGCTCATGCATGTACTAGATGAGTATATTTGTGATAACCATTCAGATATCCATGCAGCATAACAGACCTGCCCGTTGGAACCATACGCAGTATATAACAAATTTCCCTTTTCTTCATTCCCGCCACATTTTCTGATGGCAGCAGCTAGAAAGGTGGATTTAACGGCACTTTGTGCTGCATGGAGAAAATGAACTCGATCTCATTGATATTATTTATTCAGAAAACGCACTAGCATTAGTAGAATACACGAATAGAGATTCAGATCACTATCACCTCCTTTTCCAACTCACAACTTAGCTAATTACCGGCACCATTTTAATTTACTAAAAAAACTAAAAAAAGAAAGAAAAAAAAGGTATCAGAAAGAACTTGATCAATGAATTGAAGAAGTCCAGAGATGGGAATTGTTAAGCCATTAAACCTGCGAATTGGATAAGATCTGCGTAGGAAATGGGTCCACCCTTTGAATATGAATCTATCTCCTTCTTGGCTTCTTCTAATAAACTCAGGGCAGCAGAAAGATTCTCATTTTCAGGTCTGGAAATCTCTGAACTTCATGGAAGAAAGCATGTAAAAGAAGTTAATATATTTTATAGTGGAGAAAGTGCTAATGTGTTGGCTGAAAAGAATTGGAACTATAAAACGAGGAAGGATAATGATTTAACACCAATAATACAATGTTCATAAAAAAATAAAATAAAATAAAATAAAAAGCCCCATATTTGAGAAGCGTTTGTGAATCATCAATAATGCACGAATATGGAAGTTAATGAATTATTTCTCAGCTAGAAGGAAATGGCATCTAAAATGTAGCACCTGAAGCGGATGGATCCATTTGGCCCTCCAGATTTAGTAGCCTACAAAATCAATCAAATTTAATTAGCGTATTCCTTCCAATCTATTTAGTTTGTCGATGCAATAAAATTAAATCCAGTAATGTAAATTCTTAGAGCGGAAGTATTTTTATCTGACCTTGTCATAAGTCACAGCATCATTTAGTGCCAATGTTAAAAGGGAGGGTACAATGTCCGGATTCTTCTGAGATAAACAAAGAAAAGAAAGGGGATGAGTATCTTCTCAAAGGACCAAGTGTCTGATTATAAGAACATAGATCCAGAAGTGTGCAAACTAAAAAAGGTATCAATCTATCAGCTTGAGTCTAGTAATGATTTATTGGATTTATACCTTAATAGCCGTATAAAAGGTCCCCTTCATACTTGCTGCAATCAATATTGTAAAAGCAAAATAAGTAATAGAGGCATTTGTAAGAATGTAAGCACTTGAATGAAATACAATACATTGCATTATTTACAAGAAGTTTCAACCACTCGGGAATGGTAACATCATTTCCAAAAATGAAAGCAAACAATCGACTGGAAAACAGTAATGCAGAGCATTATAACTTACATAAAAATTCAGATCGCTGTCTGCGCTGTATTAAATCAGCAGCATAAGCCGGCTCCACCATTAGGTCAGAGTTCACCATTAATCCCTAAGAAGAGGTCGCAACTGGCAGAAACTCATCATCACTTAATTCTAATTCATTCAAACTCAAATAAATTTCTAAAATAAGCGTTTGATCGCTCACTCTCTTCTTACATGCTGAGCAAAAGCAGCTAAACTAACTCGTATCCTTAATACTTCGTCAGAAAAAACGAGTAACACTTAAAGCACTGGTCGAATTAGTTCACTCGTCAAAGAAATTTCTCATAGTACGGAGAAAAGAATGTGGAAATTCACAGAGAGAGAGAAAGAAATGGCTCTCACCAGGGCAACAGTACCACCAAAACCTTGAAGAAAATCTCTTCTACTAAACTGCCGATCCTCATTGTTAGCATCCGTTTTGATCTGAGCACAACGAACTCTGACCTGAAATTTCACACAAAAGAATCTACGATGAGGCAGAAATTAGAAACGCATGATCAAAGAAACGGAAGACTTACAATGTGCGAAGGAGGAGAAAATGCAGTGGCGGAAGAGAGAGCGGATTGAGGAGGAACGAGAGTAGGAAAGGAAGTCAGGGACGAGAGGAAGGAGACTCCCATTGTGAACAAAGCTCTCTCTCTCTCTCTCTCGCTCTCTGTAACTCTGTGGAAGAAAGAAAATGGAAGAACGGAATGGAGCGAATGGACTAGCGAACAGAGATTCTGTGGCGCTATATTTATTTATCCCTATAATCCTTTTACTTCCAAATTTTAGTAGATACATTCACAATATACATTTTCTTAAATAAAAATTATTATCAATTCTTTTTTAATGGAATAAATATTTACTCCAAATTTAGGACACAATTTTGACATAATATCTACCACTCAAAAGTGTGAACAGATCTAAAAATATTATCTATCGGATAGAACCTACCCTATCTAAAACTAAATCTTGAGAATAAAATAAAATATATTACTAATTAACAGGAAAAATATTAATATCTAATAGGGGTGTATTGAATCCGACAACCCGGACCAATCCAACCCGAACTATAAGGGTTGGGTTGGATTAGCATTTCGAGTAGGGTTGAGTTCATTTTTTCTGAACCCGAACAAAATCGATTTGCTCGTATTTAGGCAAGTTAGGAGAGTTCCCATACATGTTTTTTATTTTGTTATTTTATTATTTTTATTTAAAACTTAAAAAAAATTGACAACAACCCAACCCAAAAATAGAGAAATCCCTCAACCACGATGTTATTTTATTATTTTTATTTAAAACTTAAAAAAAATTAACAACCCAACCCGGATCCAACCCAAAAATAGAAAAATCCCTCAGCCCAACCCAACCCATATACACCTCTAATATCTGAGATATATTCCAATGTCTCTAATTTAAACTAGGATAATTAATTCCGACAAATTTAAGTATTAGATTCATTTCAATACATACATATATAATATATATATATATATATATACATATATATATATATATATGTAAAAGCTCAAAATAAAATGAGCAAAACTCGTGGAGTTTATTGATTATGTAAATTACAAGGCAACGGGAAAGTTGCATTATTCTCCTGAACCTGAAGCAGTATCTCTCTCACCAGGAAAACGTAGCGGTAACAAACCTAATTTAGCCTCTCCGTTGACACACACCAACACATCAAAAACTACAATTTTTTGTCAATTAATATATACTTTTCTTTTTTTTTTTTATCTTGCAATGAATTTGATTGTTGTCTCTGACATAAACAATCCGGCAAAGGATTAACATAAAAGGCTTCTTCTGAACGGAACCTATCCATTCCTCTAGTACCTGAAATTGGGCCTTTTCTCTTCCTTGCAGATCCTTGCCTGCACAAAATAATTGTTTGCCTTTTCTTCAATCAAATCAAATATTAAACAAATGTTTTTCCTAGGATTTGTCGCAGAAATGTACCTTTGCTTATGCAGTTCAATGATTCGGGTGGCTAAGTTATCCCCTTCTTTCATGGTTCCTTGTTCAAGCTTGTCAAACAGCTGAACAAGGGCTTTCCTGTTTGGTAAAGTTTAAAAGTTCAAAACCATTTCATGAAATGTGCACAAATGGATTCAAATTTATATCTACCAAAAGCCTTGCCTGTCTGGTGATATTGTCCTCCTATGTCCGAGGAAACGGCGGTGGCCTTCAACTGCCCGAGCCATGTTCCCGGAATATGATGATATAAATACATAACTTTCAACAGATACAATGTAGTCCAGTGCAGCCATTTGAGATGCATGATGGACAAAAGGTTCGAGCTCCTCAGAGGATGCCAATAATTCCTGAATAATAGATAACAATGTCATTTGCACAATATCTATTGATATAACAATTTCTATAGTTTATTTCATAGCATGTGGTGACTGAATTTGATCAATGCCCCTATGGTTTCCTAGCTTAAGGGTGGGTACTTTGCAAGAGTGGAAGTGTAACAGTCAAAGCCCATCACTAGCAGATATTGTCCGCTTTGACCCGTTACGTATCGCCATCAGCCTCACAGTTTTAAAACACGTCTGCTAGGAAGAGGTTTCTACACCCTTATAAGGAATGTTTTGTTCTCCTCTCCAACCGATGTGAGATCTCACAATCCACCTCCTTCACACCGCCCGATGTTTGACTCTAATACTATTTGTAACAGTCTAGCCCACCGCTAGCAAATATTGTCCGCTTTGGCCCGTTGCATGTCGTCGTCAGCCTCACGGTTGTAAAACATATCTACTAGGGAGAGGTTTTTACACACTTATAAATCCTTATAAGTAATGTTTCGTTCTCCTCTCAAACCAATGTGTGATCTCACACGAAGAGGTAGTGATTTTGAAACTACTAAATTTTTTGTAAAAGAATCCTTAAAAATGCTTTTGGGACAAGCACTCAATTAGTGCTTGTAGAAGAAACACTCACTTTAAAACACTTTTTCAGAAGGCATTCCAATCTCATTCTAAATAAGGCCTTCATCTAAAGATAATAATACAAGAAGTGAAAAGTATCTAACAGTGTGGTATACCTTCCTCATTAACAAGGGATACCGCGATTGGAGATTCGACATGTGAGATTCACCCCCATATATGTCACCTGAAGCTATGTATATAGGAGTACTCGATGGATATCCAAGAGCGTTCAGAAAAATTCCAACCTCTTTTGGAGTAAGGGGGCAACGCCCCTTGGATCTTTGTTCCTTCGGATCGATGTTTTTTACTTTCCAGTAAGATGTGTTCTCCCTGAAAGTTTAATTTATAACCAAATGTTAGGTATCAGACAGTCAGAAACTATATTGAGTCCTGCTAGATCCTCCGTACCTAATCATCCTTAGCTCGTCAGCTTCGGCCGGAGACAAATCATGTGTGCATCCACTGAATGAGAGCATATCCTTCTCATACCGCAAATGTAAAGCAATGTAAGGACCATAAGACCTCATACGATCCACCAAAAGCTATGACAAATGAGATCCATTAATTTACAGGAAATATTTGAGAACAGAAGTTACAAATTCATTTCTCCCTAGAGGGAAGAAAAAGAGAAGGCAAAAGAAACTAAGGCCTGTTAGTCAACCTTTCCCATAGCTTCAATTTTAGGTGCAAACCGCAATGCTTCATAACAAGCACGGCATCGCAGCTTCTGTATGTCAGATGGAAGGTTGTTATTTGCTAAGCGAGAATCCGACTTTGCAGCTCGAATAACCTGTGGGGGAAAATTAGAAATTAGCATTTGTAATTGTTGAGAAAAGGTTCGTGGGGACTTTGTTACACTACCGGATAGTCTTTCCACATGCTAGCTATCTCATCCCGGTAGTAATCAACGCCAGACCAGCTTCTGAAATGCTTAACTGCTCTTGTAATGGATGAAAACTCCTTAGGAAGCTTCTTGATGACTTTAACATCATTGGAAAGAGAATTAATAAAATGGTCTTCATCAAAAATATCCGAGAATTTGCTGCATAACAAACACACATAAATTGTAAAATTTCAGACAAAAAACAAAAGACGAACTAGAGATGAAAGAAATCTACCTAGAGTCTTTCCAAAATGAATGTTTGTCAAGTTCTGGAATCACAAGGGTTGCATTAATTATACGTGCTATAGCAACCATGTCACATATCTGCAATTTAAGAATGAGAAACAATCTTAGTCTCAAAAAGTGTACACTGTATTTTGTTTAATGGGTACATAATATTATTCACCAAAGCTTAAGATATACGATGTGAAAACAGAGACTGCAACTACTGCTTACGTACCTCAGTGAACTAACTTATTGGATTATACTAACTCAAATCTCTCTCTCTGAGATAGAAATGCAGTACTAGCACATACTCGTGACTTTTTAGAAAATTCATGAGATTATAAATTTTAATCTCACAAACTGATCTCGTTACTGGGATTTTTCTAATATTCCCCCTATAATCATTTCATGTCCTCCCATCCAACGAGGGGTTTCTCCCATTTACCAAATTTCTCTCAAATGTATTGCTATTTTGTGGCTCCAAGAAATTTTTTGTGACTTTATATCTTAGAGTGTATAATTAGATGTTTGTTAGTCATCATAAGTAGGAACGCTTAAGTATTCCCCTGCTGTTTCAACCAAACACGTTTATCTTACATCACAAGCATTTAATCGACATTTTCTCCTAGAATCAAATTTAACAAAATCACATGCTCATCCATCATTAATGGACCTAATTTAAAAAAATCTTATTCATACAGACACGGGCCAGATCATGCGAGGAGAATGAGGAAGAAGGTACAAAGAGAGATTACAAACCCCTGCGCGCATTTGATTAAGCCCTCCATTCGCATGAACAAGAAGGTAACCTCTCGACTTTCCAGGAGCTGAGAATCCCCAAAACAAGGCAATAACATTAACAACAATAACAAGCATATATTAGTGTAAGTGCACAATAGTATTTTATTTCATGAAGAGAAACAAATAGCGATTCCGAGCTGCCTTACATGAGTAATTAAGACTAGGCGCAGTGCAGGGAAAGAAATCACGATTTGGAGGAGGATTCCAAAGAGCGTCCAAAGCTGAGGTCTGGTTGCCACAAGCCAACTTTCAGGTCTAAAGAAGTTAAAAGGCATAACTACTTCGCATTGGTATGATATCTACATCCATTGCAAGGTAGCAAAACAAGTGAAGCAATCGTCCAGTCCTCTATTGGGCAAGGCGTCAAGAAAAACAGGAAAATAAAACAAAATGCCGCTCCATTGATGGAATGAAGCATGACTATATAGTTTTTACCTTGTGAAAAAGACGATGAGCTTTCGACCAACGAAGCGGTGCAAGCTCTTGTGTCAAGCTTTGCTCTGGAACCGGTCTCCGAAGTCTTAATTCACCTTGCTACAGAAATGAAAAAAAACTTAAAGAAAGCTAAAAGAAGTATCAATCAAAACAACGTTTCAACCACACAATCTGCCTGACCATTTACGAAGAAAGAGTACGAAGCAAGAAAAAGTACTGAAGTAAAGAAATCGAGTACGAACAAATAAAGTTGATTTCGATTTCTGAAAAGTATGAAGAGTAGTTCAAACAGTAATAATAAACCACGCATAGGCAGAAAACAGTGACAAGAAGATAAAATTAACAGAAAGAACAAGATCGCGACTGAAACAAACAGCCAAAAAGAACAAAAACCGCTGCAAGAGAATAAACAGAAAAGAAAGAACATGCGAGATGAATTGGAGGTTGATGATCACCGTAGGGAGTCTGTAAGATCGAGAGAAGATCGGAACGTCTCTGGATGAAGGAAAGATCTGGACAGGAACAGATAACACAGCAACTAACGCCATTGAGCACATAGTACACGTTAGAAGCTTCCTCATGACCAACACCGCTCTCCGCCGCGGCCTCTGCATCTCTCAATCTCTACAAACTGAAACGTTGGAGAAGACGACTCTCACGCTCTCTCTTCCTGAAGCTCAATCGCTGAAACAATGGCGGCCAAGCATTTTAGAGGGAAAAAGCTCGGGGGAAGCGGGGAGGTTTTGAATTTGGGATGATTTTTTGTTCTTCCCTTTCTTTACACTTTGCCACTCTCTTTCGGGCGGTTTTCTGACTATTTTCTCGTTAGCATTTGCAGGGGAGTAATTTATACGAATTAAATTAAAATTTAAAAAAAAAAAAAAATACCACCAGTGGGTCCCACTTGTTAAAAAAACAAAATAAATGGGAAATAATTTCCACGTGGAATTTCCAAGAATTTCCTTTTACATAGATAAATTAAAATAATTCTAATAATTCTGAAAAAAAAAAAAAAAACCAAACAAGCGGTTAAAATTTATTTTCATCATATTAATAAATAGAGTAATAAATTAATAGTAAAAAGTATAGGTAGGGTAAAAAAAATAGGAATAGTAATAAATTTGAGGGGGTAAAAAGTCCAAAGCTTGGATCCCAATGCAGCACATTGGGAGACGTGCATGGGCGTGAGTGCGTAAATTTATACATTTAACCCCCCACATGTGCCCTTATTTATGACCCAAAACCCATTCCCATTCCCGGTTCGGTTCGGTTCACGTTTATTCCGGTTCAATTTTGTATTTTGTATTTATTAGAAAATTTAATTTTTAAAAATTAAATTAAACTTAATTTAATTTAAATTTAGGGAAAATGTAAATACCTGACATATTTTTAAAGTCACGTAATCATCATCCTGTCGTCTTCTCCTTTCTTGGCTTTTTTTAATAAATAAATAATAAATAAAAGCTGGATCTTACTTTTTTTTTTTTTTTTTTTTTTTTTTTTTTTGTGATCTGAAAATTTAAAAATTAAAAATAGAAATTAAAAAGCTTTTGTGCTTAACTTGTTTGTGTTATTGGAAACAGTAGACTTCTGACGTGCTTCTTAGGTCAGGTATTGATTTTTCTCATTGACTTGGAATAGTTTGTCAATATATATTTATTTATTTATTTATTAATATTATATAAGAGTGTTCATATGATCTGATAATTAGACTATCTCGAACTAATTATTGAAAAATCAATATTTGTTTGATTGACTTTTGGTTCGTGACCAATCAAAAAAATAAAGTCAACTTAATTAGGGAGATAGGTTGGTTGACTTTTGGTTCGCGAGTTGACCAATAAAAAAAAGTCAACTTAAATAGGGAGATAGGTTGTGAACACTATTCAGGTTACTCGTATGGACTCTCGACTCATTTAACTTTTGTTCGTGATGAACGAAGAATAAATAAAGTCCGAATTTCTTCTTTTTTTTTTAATATAAAATTATAATTTTCGAGTTGGGAACTTTACGCTATAATTATTGATTAGAAAAGAAGCTTTCAGCGTATCATCGTACACCACGTGGCACACGATCCTTGTTACTTTTGGTGAAATCGAGTGGGCCCTGGGCAGCCTTCTGTTCTTTTGTAATTCCCTCGTGTTACACGTGCGTTTGCGTAGTTGTCAGGTTTTGCAAAACGACGTGTCGGACGGAAGCTAAGCTAATTTTAATGACTTTAGTGCATTATATAAATATAATATATATATATATATAATAATAATGGGTAATTAAAGTGAAGTGAGTAATTAAATATATTTAGTGGTCTAAGTGAACGTAGTCAATACGGAACAGAATTGAATTATTCGAAGTCAAGACCGACACTGAATTTTCTTAATTATTTATAATTATATAATTAATTAAACACAGGGGCTTGTTGTTGGGTGGTGGAATGGGTCCAATTTCAATAGAAAAATGTTGGGGCAATTAAATCCACAAACTAGCTTTCTTCCCTCAAAATCATTACAATATGGGTGTGGGTGACTAATTAAATGCCTATTCAAACCAAAATTTATCATACACATACCTTGGTCGGCCCACCGAAGTCGAGCACGATAATAAGTTGGATGGGTCGCTTTCCTCTTCTACCTTCCCATTTGTTTAAGATTTGCATCTCAAGAAACGCGGGATAAACGTCCTCTAATCATAAGGTGTTCTTCGTATTTTTCTATCGCATACTAAATTAAACATAGCTCAACTAGTTAAGATATGTACCTTTAGAGACAAGTGTTCAAAAGATATTACCACAATTCACTTACCAAGAAACATTGGCATTCAACCACGTTTGGATCAACACATCCTCTAATCATGAAGTGTACTTCGTGTTTCTCCATCACAGACTAAATTAAGTATAACTCAACTGGTTAAGATATGTATCTTTAAAGACAGTGTTCAAAAGGTATTACCACAATTCACTTACCAAGAAACGTTGGCATTCAACCAAGTTTGGATCGACATCCTCTAATCATGTGGTGTTCTTCGTGTATATCTATCACATACCAAATTAAGTATAGCTCAACTAGTTAAGATATAAATCTTTAGATACGGGTGTTCAAAAGGCAGACTCTATCTTACTACCATACCTGTACCACCTATGGTATATAATGGAGTAACCAGAAGGCATGGGGGATAAATATGATACTTAAAGAAAGCAATGGCATACCATCCCACAGTGAGCTCTCCCACAAGCTGGATTCTAACATTTTGTATATTTTGGGACGAAACAAAATTGATGGCCAGTGCCCAGTACAAAAAAAAGGGTAAATGAATTAAGTAGAGATAGATAATTAAAAGTAGGGTTCTTACTAATTTCTTGTACCCCTACTTCTTCTTGATGTGACTTGCACCCATCCATCTTCGGCTTCTGCTGTGGCCTCTGGAGTGGGCTGATTGACAGGCCTGGGTTGTGTGGCATCCACCATCATATCCCTCCTTCCATTTCCAACAACAACATCAGCACCCTCTTCTTCATCTTCTTCTTCATCATCATCGCTCATAACCTTTAAAATTCATCAATGTCAAGATTAGAAGATATTCTATATAAGAAGCAAATGTTTTGTTTGTTTTGTAGTATGAATGACATTTTCTCAAAGATGCAATTATGATTGACCCATAATGAGCTGATGCCGAAAACTGCGTTGGTGGCAGTTTTAATATGTGAGATCCCACATCGGTTGGAGAGGGGAACGAAACATTCCTAATAAGGGTATGGAAACCTCTCCCTAGCAAACGTGTTTTAAAATCGTAAGGCTGATGGCGATACATAATGGGTGAAAATGGACAATATTTGCTAGTGGTGGCCTTGGACTGTCACAAAATTTCTTCAGCAAGTTCTTATTCCACGAGTCATTATTATTTTTCGATAAGAGACTGAATTTCATTGAAAAGAATATATATGAAAGAAAAACGAACAAGCCCACAAAAGAGAGCATGCTAGATGAAGGGCCTCCAGTCTAACAAAGAAGACAGAAACCGGCACCTTGCATTCGAAAGTACTTGGAAAAAGACAGTAACTAGACTCGGCGACTAAGGGGTTCTTTGCCATTTAAACAGTCCCGCGCCCAAGCTGAAGTCCCAAAACCCACATCTAGTCAATCAAGTTCGGGTCACGAAGCTTACACTCATTCACATTCCTCTCTTAGCTCCACTACATTTTTCTACCACCAATTTCTTCCATGCCCTCTCTTTACCATCTTCGTCATTTTCTCCATCTAGACTGCCTCTTTTGGCCATAAGTTACGGCAATGTAGACCAAGGAATAACACTACTGGACATTAAGTTCCTTTTTAACATATACTTTTGACTTCAAAAGTGAACCTATGAAAAAACGAAACGGTTTAGGACAAACATTCATGTTACCTGACTAACGTGAGAACGAGCAACTTGAGGAAGAGGGGATTGCCTTAACTTCTCGATAGAGCTAAAGTTACCATCCAGACATTCCTCATGCATGACAATCAATCTTTCAGCTACCTGCATTATTAGGAAGAAACACAAGAAACAAAAATCCATTAATAAGAGTAACGACTCAATTCTTGAAGGAGCTACAAGATAGGAACACATTTCACTTTTCAGAAGTGATTTTAAACACAAGATAATACATCATTGACCTCACTCAACTTTTACCCCCATCCTCTTTTTTCTCCATCTGTTTCTATTTTGTATCTTATTCTTCTACTTCAACCAAGAACTATAATAAAGGAGAACGTGTGTAACAGCCCAAGCTCACTGCTAATAGATATTGTCATCTTTGGACTTTCCCTTTCAGGCTTCCCCTTAAGATTTTTACAACGCGTCTGCTAGGAAGAGGTTTCTACACCCGTATAAAGAATGTTTCGTTCTCCTCCCCAACCGATGTGGGATCTCACAATGTTGAACTGGTAAATAATGCAACCGGACAAATGTATTTGAAATCATGAACTTCTCAAGTATTTTTCCAGTTAGTTCTGGCAAAAATTGAAAATGATTCCAAAGAAAAGAAATTCACTTTTAACGTAGATGTAACAAGTTGTTAGATTCAAAATTAATGAACTACATAAGGTTTCACTACGAAGGTATCATAAAATCACCACCATCTACCGATCAATATCTTCAGAAGTCACAACCAAAGCAATGAATAGCTACAAGTTCAATAACATCTCTATGGATTCCAACCATAAGCATTGTGCAATGAGACTAAGAGGTGGAGGCAAATATTTCATAATCTCTCTTAAGAACTCCATTCTAACGAGAACCAACCGGAGCCAATTTGGGTAGAAAAAATATCCATCAACAGTAGTAAGTCATTTGTAAATAACCAAACTCAATATACAATAAATTTATTTGATTAAGAAAATGAATTTCAACTAGACTCAAGCAAAAAAGATTGAATTAACTAGATCTGAAGTATGAGGAAAAGGGCTTTCCACAAAGACTAACAAGAATTGAGAAGGGTATAAAATATACCTCCTCAATGCTACCATCATCAACCTGAGTATTCAACGAAAGCAAAGCTTCATCAAGAATCATTTCTAAATCATCAATATATAGTGGCTCTGCAAGATAAAAACTATAACTCTCTCAGATCAAAATAAAAAAATGAAGTATTCTAATGTGGAACTATAAACGTCTTGCTTACATGGTATCAAGTTCCACTACGACCAAAGTGAATATCAGAGAAAATACAAGCTAGAAACTATATTTCTGGATTTTTTTTTTACCAAACAAAAGATATATACATATAATTTTTTTTATATACAAAGAAAAAAAAAACATTACATATAATAAGATGATGAAAAATTTAAGTTTATTTCAGAATGCTTTTTAACAATATTCATGAGTTTCTTTCTTTGGGGGAGCCTTACTTCTTTGAAGCAAGACGTCGGGGCCATGCCTAGGCACGCGCCTCTGTGAACATTTTAAAACGCTTATGAAGCCACTAAATGAATTTCCCTTTCTATGATTATACAAACTGCTTCTTCACAAAGTTACAACAAATAAATATTTAATTGCTTGCAATAAACAACACTACTGGACCTGAGAAACTGCAGAAAGAGGAACAATGCACGAAGGAAGGTAAAAGATTACCCAAGTGGAAAGGGCCAAAATTACCTTTGTTCTGAGTAAACCATGTGAGAATGTCAGAGCATAATAGTTCGACTTTACAACGAGAGTCCCGACCGCCCCACTCGTTTTCCACTGCCAATTGAAGAGCTGACCAACGAGATAAAACCAACCCGATGCCTTCCTGGAACAATGGCAAAGCACCAGCTGGGAGAAGGCGGTTTTCGCCACCTTCCATCTCTCCGCCTCCAAACGCAGAACCCTAAAACCCCAATTATCAAAGAGCAAGTAGAATAACAAGCGTAATCTTCTTGTCTGTCTGTCTTATCATTATGTGAGCACATAACAAGGAACAAAACACATTTTCTTCCCCTTTTTAAAACTTTCAACGAAGAGAAGATTTCCAACCAAGTTAGGACTAATCGTGTGCCAAACAACGAAGCTGCTATAGTTTGACTGTTGTACAGAATTTCGGTATCTCAAAATAACAAGTTCACAATTGAAGAGATAATTTCATAAAGAAATATGAAACGAAAGAGAGAGATTCATCGCGTAATTGCTCACTTCGAACCATGAGTGACATAAAGCAAGATCAAATGTAGAACAAATCTAGAACAAACATTCAATCAGCAAAGCAAGCCAAAAACAAACACATTATTAAGAACAAACCTTGAAACAGCTGAGAGCGCTGAATGAAATTGAGGGCGATGAGCGATCGAAAGAGAGCTGCGATTGCGATTCAGAGGGCTTCACAACCGAGAAGATATGAGCTGAGCCCTATGCAGTTTACTTGGAGAAGAAAAGGGGAAATTGAAAATTTTAAACATGTGTCTACTTATTATATTAAAACAAAAATAATAATAATAATAATCTCTCGAACATTTATTTATATTTAAATACGTCTTCATATTTTCTTTTTATAATTTATAGTGTTCACTATATATATATATATATATTAAAATTCATAAATATATGGACCACAAAATTAATTTTTTAATGTTATTTAAATTTAATTTTATTTACTTGATTCATTCATTTTTTAAATTCTTTAATCTATTGCGGCCTATTAAATAAACGTAATATTTTAAAATTAAGACATTTTAAGCACAAATAGAAAAACCTTCATACTTTTTATATATTAAAATTTATGGATGAATTATCATCAAGCCCGAAACTTATAATTTAACTACAAAAATTAAATAAAGATAATTATATTTTACCTTAGGTGAAAATCCTACCAATAAATATTTTATGGAGATTATTTATATATATATATGTTTGTGTATGCCTGTATAATTAGGGCGTAGATTTTGTCCCAGAAAAATATGATAATTACAATAATAATTTTGAAATTAAATAAGAAAGAGTTAGAAAATATGATACTAGTTTTAGGGTGATTCGGTCAAACTCAACCTACTCTACTTCCTAAGCCCTAAGCACCTCTTGTTAATTTGAACAAAGAACTTTATCACTCTTTCATTTAGAGTCGGATCGCTCCCAAAAAAATTATCTAATATTTTATAATTTTTTTTCATTAGAAACCCTAAATATCAATATTTACCTAATAAAGAACAAAGTTGGTATCAATTTATTTGTACATTATCTTATGGATAATATACGATAATTATAATAATTTTTTATTCTCAATATTTAATAGATTAATAAAATTATTATTGTCTTGAATACGTATAATAAATTATGGTATATATTTTGAATATCTATTGGATGAGCGTGTCAAATACAAACTCCAATAATTAAACCTAATCCTTGTTTTCATTGAATTTAAATTAAAATAAGTTAGATATTTTTATGTCGAAAATTAATTTATTTTTAATTTAAACTTTTTTAAATAATACAATTATATATAACATTTCACATTAATCATAATATATTAATTAATTGAACCATAACTAACATGTATTTGTATTATCTTTTTAAAGGTCCAATGTTTAAATTCTCGTGCTTAACATTGCATTAAAAAAATTTAATATATAAAATATTCAGAAATAAAGCCAATAAAACCCAAAATTTAATTCATAAGAGAAATTTATTTATTTATTTATGTATAAAACTTTAAAATATTAATTTTAAATATTTAAATATATTTAATTTCATAATGAATTTTATCAAATACAAGAGATAACCATTCATATTTAAGTCCTTATTGTTTTTTCTTTTATTATTTTTCTTTTTGAGAAAATGATAAACGTTAATTTAAATATATTTATTACTATTGAAATTTATTCTATTAAAACGAAAACCATCTTAATATAAATATTATGCATAATTATAATTAAAAATTAAAAAACTAAATAGTATTTACGTTTAAACAAAATTACCTTTTAAAAAAATTAATTCAAGCTTAAATTATAAGTATAGTCATTGGATTGAGTTTGATATTAAATTTTAAAAGATGTTTAATAAATTAATTAAGTCTATTATGTTATTAACATATTAAAAAATTGACTGATATAATTTTAAAAACTATGCTTAATAAATTAGCTAAACTATATTTCATATCGGATAAGAAATTAAAATTATTCTTTTAGTTATTATTAACTTTTTAATATATGATATTGATTGTAGCGTAGCATTTCTTAATAATAATTTACTGATTTGGTGGAGGAGAATATTAATTTTTTTTAGATGTTTTTGAAATTAGATTTAAAAAATACAAAAAAAGTTTAGCATGCGATAATTATTTAAAAAAAAAAAAACGAAATGTTAACAAAAAGTAATTATTTAGGTCAAAGTTTATATATATAGCGAAAAAAAAAAATCCAAAAAATCCAAAAAATCCAAAAAATCATAGGAAAAGAATGGAATGGAAGGCGGTTTCTAAGCAAATTCGTATGGTTTAATTACATATATACAGAAACAAAATCTTCTCAAACCCTAACGATTGAATTGCATCTGAAGAAGAAAAAGGAAAAAAGAGAATTAAAAAACGTATGAAGAAATTACGATCTTCGCGTATCTTCAAGTCAGCGGAATCGAGCGGATTCTATTCAGCCATGCACGTCCCTCTGTACGACAGTTCTCGAGTGCATCAAAACCTCTTCAAATTCCATTATCTTCCGTCGCGGCCGTCTAAGAAACCTCAACCAAAACCCTAGGTTACTATTCTTTCCACTATCACTCTCTGTTCCTCGTCTCAATCTCGGCGCGAACGCCATCGATCTACTCTTTTTAAAGATCGACGACGCCGAAAACACGAAAGCCTTACGGCGATCCGTATTGTTACCGTAAGGAGGATTCGGCGAAGAACAGGAAGAACAAGAGGAAGCAGAGGAGTAATAAGAAGAGGAACAGGAAGAAGAAAGAGAATCGGAGACTTTACGCGATGATGTCGTGGAGACGATTTGCGAGAGCTTTTCGGCCAAACAGAGCGAGCAAACGCCGGGAGATTGGTGGTGCTTCGGATGCCGTTTGCAGCGGCGGCGATCGTCGTAGTCGGATTTGGATCTGTGAAAGTTCGCCATTGCGGAGGTCGTTTTTGGTGCTTGACAGGAATTGGAATTTGAAATTTAAAGAACGCGGTATTATTGGTGAAAAGAGGAGTGAAGTTTCATGAGGGTTCATACGAGGCTTCTTCGGAACTTCTCAGAAACAGAGCGGCTTTGACGGTAAAAGTATGACGTGGACAAATGGAGCGTTTTGATTGGATGATACTTTTCAGGTGGGCTCCACTTTTGAATTCTTTTTTTCATTTTCCGCCGCAATGGAAATGACCAAAACGTTTTTTATTTTCCGTGAAGGCGGCGTGGAAATTCAAAGCCCATCCGAAACGATGCCGTTTTGGGATTTTGATCTTCCTTGCTTGAGACCAAAGACAACTTTGAATTGGAATTTTTCAACAAAAGAATTTGGATTTTTCAACCAAAAATATTTATTTATTATTTATTATTTATTATTTATTAAGAAGATAAAAGCTTCACAAACTCGAGCATCAGATTCAAATCTTTTATATTTTTTACTTAAGACATATATTATTCTTGACCGAACCATTCACGGTCCTTGAACCTCTCTCGTATTTCTTTTATCCTGACCTAATTAAAAATATATTGTTTGGTAAGTGATTTATTAATTTCACACTATTTTTTAAATAATGCATATATAACAAATAAAAAATAAATAAAATGTTATGGTTTTTTGTTTTTTACTATTATCTAGTATGCACTATGTTTCACAAACTAAAATAAATAAAAACGCACTAGATAGAGGTAGAGGTTGAACCTACGACTTTCTGCTTAGGAAACAGACGCTCTATCCACTAAGCTACAACCACCAACCACCAACAAATAAAATCGCGCCAAATACATACAAAGGTTGTCAATGGTCGAGAGATGTATGTAAAGCGCGCCAGGTAGGGGTTGAACCTACGACTTTCTGCTTAGGAAACAGACGCTCTATCCACTGAGCTACAAGCGCCAACCACTTGCATACAAAGGTCTCCAAAAAAAATAAAATTGCACAAAGTAGAGTTAAGAAACAATAAGCTACAAACACCATGCACCATTGGTCAAGAGATGGGAATAATTGTGGAGTATTTTGTAGGTAAGGAGTATACACGGAAAGTGGGGAAATAATTGGGGAGTGGATCGTTTTGTTTAAGGAGTATACTCGGAAATTGTCGGTTTTGTTGGGGAGTACTTTTTTGCACTACACCAACATACAAAGCATCAAAAAAAATAAAATGATCCAAAAATAAAATCGTGCTAGGTAGGGGTTGAACTTACAACTTTCTACTTAAGGAACATACGCTCTATCCACTGAGCTACAAGCACCAATGGTTGAGCTAGTGGTCAAGAGATATACCAACATACAAAAGTTTTCGCCAATGGTCGAGAGATGCACCACATCAACATACAAAGGCATCCAAAAATAAAGTCACGCAAAGTAGGGGTCAAACCTACGACTTTCTACTCACTACACCAACATACAAAGGCATCAAAAAATAAAATCGGTCAAGAGATGCATTACACCAATATACAAAGACATTAAAAAATAAAATCACGCCAGGTAGGGGCCGAACCTACAACTTTCTACTTAAGAAACAAACGCTCTATCCACTGAGCTACAAGCACCAATTGTTGAGAGTGGTCAAGAGATGCACCAACATACAAAGGTTGTTGCCAATGGTCGAGAGATGCACCACACCAACATACAAAGGCATCCAAAAATAAAATCACACCAAGTAGGGGTCGAACCTACAACTTTCTACTCAAGAAACAAACACTCTATCCACTAAGCTACAAACACCAAGCAACAATAAATAAAATCGCATCAAATAGGGGTCAGACCTACGACCACCAACATACAAAGGTTGTTAATGGTCTAAAGATGCACATACATACAAAGGTGTCCAAAAAATAAAATTGCACCAGGTAGGGTCAAACATATGACTTTTTAGTTAAGAAACAACACTTTACCACTAAGCTATAAGCACCTTACACCATTGGTCAAGAGATGCACTACATCAACGTACAAAGACATCAAAAAATAAAATGGATCTAAGAGATGCACTACACCAACATACAAAGGCATCCAAAAATAAAATCGAGCCAAGTAGGGGTGAACCTACAACTTTCTACTTAGAAAACCTGAGCTACAATCGCCAATTGTTGAGCTAGTGGTCGAGAGATTCATCGCACCAACATACAAAGGCGTCCAAAAATAAAATCGCGCCAGGTAGGGGTCGAACCTACGACTTTCTACTTAGGAAACAAACGCTCTATCCACTGAGCTACAAGCGCCAATGGTTGAGTTAGTAGTCGAAAGATGTACCAACATACAAAGGTTGTCGCCAATGGTCCAGAGATGCACCACACCAACATACAAAGGTTGTCGCCAATGGTCGAGAGATGCACCACACCAACATACAAAGGCGTCCAACAATAAAATCTAATAAAATTGAAATGTTCGCGGGCGAATATTTCCTCTTTTTATATGTGTTTCGGTTCTCGGGTTAGTTAGCCCGTGAACCGACTTCTCATAATAAATGGATTGGTCTTGGGTTCCTTACGCCATCCTACCCAATGAATTAATAGGTTTCCTTTTCAATAGAATATTATGTATTCACGGGTTCCCTCGTTCCCATCGCCTCTCGATTAATGGTTAGGTCTTTATTCTATAATGGAGTCCTTAATCAAAATAAAATTTGTTCTTGAATCAATCCTGATAGGGGTCGAATCTACAACTTTTTGCTTAGGAAACAGACGCTCTATCCACTAAGCTACAAGCACCAATAGTTGAGACAGTGGTAGAAAGATGCATCACACAAACGTACAAAGACGTCCAAAAATAAAATTGCGCTAGTTAGGAGTCAAACCTATGACATTCTACTTAAGAAACAAACACTCTATCCATTAAGCTAAGAAACAAACACTCTATCCACTAAGCTACCAGCGCCAATGGTCAAAGGCATTAGTTGAGAGATACACCAACATACAAAGGCGCCCAAAAATAAAATAAAATAAAATAAAATAAAATAATGCCAAGTAGGAAGTTGTAGTCAAGAAATAGACACTCTATCTACTAAGCTACTAGCGCCAATGGTGAAGAGATGCACATGCACCAAGATATAAAGGTGTCCC
Source organism: Cucurbita pepo subsp. pepo (assembly GCF_057944985.1). Classification (NCBI taxonomy): domain Eukaryota; kingdom Viridiplantae; phylum Streptophyta; class Magnoliopsida; order Cucurbitales; family Cucurbitaceae; genus Cucurbita; species Cucurbita pepo. The sequence continues at coordinate 2,594,744 of NC_141803.1, forward strand.
AGGTAGAGGTCGAACCTACGACATACGAACTAATGTTAAAAACCTTGCTAAAAGATAAATAAAGTTGCACTAAATAAGAATTGAACCTACCACTTTCTACTCACGAAAAGTGTCTTAACCTAACTTTTGTTCAAAACATTAAGCCAAACTTATTAAGCACGAAGTGAAAGCCTTTTGAACTAAAATCAAGTACACAAGAAATAATGTATTAGGACATAACGAAATGATATAATTCAAAATTAAGAAAATCAAATAAAAACTAAAACCCAAACCCAAATCCAACAAAAGATTATACGAAGGAGGCCAAACTATAATTGATTATGTTTACTCAAATAAAACTATGTCTAGGACGAGTCAAGCAAAGGTTTGATTCTCTAGCTGAGTCAACGACAACTATACCTATTATCGTTTGACATCCATTTGGAAATGTAGTCATTAAATATATGTTTTAACTAAGTTATATTTAAAATAGTCATGCCCTTAACTCGCCATGTCAATAGAATTCGCAGATGTCAGGTGTGAGCCTCGAAGATGTAGTAAAAAATGACTCAAGTGTCGAACAAAAGATGTACTTTGTTTGAGGACTCCAGAGAAAGGAGTCGAGCCTCGATTAAAGGGAGGCGGTTTGAGGGCTACATTAGGCCTCAAGGAAGGCTCTATGATGTACTTTGTTTGAAGAGAGGATTGTTGAGGATTGTTGGGAGTGAGTCCCACGTTGGCTAATTTAGAGGTTGATCATGGATATGAGGTCTTTCAAGAAGCCCAAAGCATAGTCATAGGCATGAAAGCTTATACTCAAAAGTGGACAATATCATACCATTGTAGAGAGTCGTTATTCTTAACAGATTTTCGATACCTTTGCAGCAAGAGAAGCATTCTCTTTCTCAAGAACATCATAATCCAGCTTAAGAGCATCGTAATCCACTCTAAGAACTCCATAATCTCTCTCTAATTTCTTTGCTTTCCAACGGGCTCTGCGATTCTGAAACCAAATTGTCACTTGTTTTGGCTCCAGCTCTAATTCAGCTGCGATCTTCGTTTTTCTCTCTAGTTCGAGCTTGTTTTCAACTTCAAAATGTTTCTCCAATCCCTGAAGTCTTTTAAAGAAACAGACAGCAAAAATAGCATACAAGAGAAGAAATGGCACCTATGTCTCCTGGTGCCATCAAAGGGATATCAGAAGCCAACACGGATTCTACAAATGAACTTCTGAGATTCCTCGTTCGTTGGAGAGGAAAAATAAGTATTCCTTATAAGGGTGTGGAAACATCTCTTTAGTAGACGTGTTTTAAAACCGTGAAGCTGGTAGAAATACGTAAAGGGCTAAAGCGGACAATATCTACCAGCAGTAGCCTCAAGCTGTTACAAATGGTATCTGAGCCAGACACCAATCAGTGTGTTAGTGAAAACGCTAGCTAGTGAAGATGCTAGCCCCCAAAGGGGTAGATTGTGAGATCTCACATAAGTTGGAGAGCATGAAGCATTTTTTATAAAGGTGTGGAAAACTCTCCTTAATAGTTGTGTTTCAAAACTGTAAGGCTGACAACGATACGTAACGAGCTAAAACAGACAATATCTACTAGCGAAAGATTTAGACTGCTACATGACTTTTTTTCAAAAATCCTTCTTTTTGAGACTTATTGATATGGATGCGCGTGAGTTTAGGGGTTGGTCTTATCAGAAAGTTGTGGGATTGGATAGACACAGTATAGCGCATATGCTCATCCAAACGAGCCTCAATCTCTGTGACTAATAATAAATCCACGACTAAATGAAAAGCCATGCATGATGAGATGAAATTCATGGAGGACAAACATATTTCTCATAGAATGGGAATCTAAGCCCCTATGAGAAGATATTAGGTACACGTCTATATCTAATAAGACATCATATAGGCGAAATCAGGCACTCCCTAGTCCATCACCATATCCCATCAAAGATAAATTACAAAACAAGGATTATTGGTAGAAAGCGATTGACAGAAACTCCTACTTGTATGAATTAAATAAGAAAATATGAAGGATTAAGACAAGTTGAATTAAATAAATGCGGATTAATAATGATAATGGCCACTGTATGGCAGAAGTCTACAATAATTCGAGTATGAAACAAAAATTTAAGGCATCAATATGCGGTATTAACTAATGAAGCAGCATACATGGCCTACAAAATTTATGCTGCATTAACCCGTACAAAAATATTGATTCTATTACCGATACCCTGATAAAGCCTAACTAACCAGTTTCCTATTTGATGGTTTGGTTTTAATCCAAGGATGAAGACAAACACTAGAAGAAATGTTGGCCTAGAGACGAAACTGCTACGGAAACATCTTTCATTGCAAGAAAGTTGCAACAAAAATAAGTTGTAGTCGCAAAAATGTCAGCAATGACGACAACTTGTCGTAAACATTCTTGCAACGGATATCTAGATTTGTGGCAACCTTGCAATGTTTTCTCCAAGAATGTTGCAAAAAATATTCATTGAAATGGCTTCAGCGACGTTTTTGTTTACGTCGCTGAAGGATTTTCGCAACTATTCTGTGGCTTTAGCGACGAAATTTCGTCGCTAAAGACAGTATTTCTTGTAGTGAAAGGAGCACAACAGGAAGAGATGTCGATACCGGCAACCTCCATAGCATTGCAGACCCATTGCGGCACGTCACCCTGAGGAAACTACAAAACAGCAAAGAAGCTATAAATTAGACAAAATAACGGCTATAGTGCGCAACAAATTGAACAGAAAACACACAGAATCCAGTCAATTGGAACGGCTATTGTTTTTTATCTCTCCTTTTCTTTTTCGATTCACAAAAATTTCTGATGTCATATCATTAAAATATTCAAGATACTGAAGCAAGTCATGAGCTAAGCACTTCATAAAATTCGGGTGTGTGCGCGCGAGAGAGACAGAGAGAGAGAGAGAGAGAGAGAGAGAGAGAGAGAGAGAGAGAGAGAGAGGGAGGACTATTTCCAAGAACCAGTACCATTCTCTGCAAGAACTTGCGAACGAACCTGCAAAAGTGAGCAGGCTATTATTAGAAGCAATTACAAACCATGTCCTGTATAATAAAACTTTTATGTGGCTTATTTTAAAATCTTCGTGAAGTGGTTTTTCCTTCTTTTTGAAGAAAATTAAGATGGATATTTTTGTTGTTTATTTTTTTAAAAATAATATAGAAAAGGAAAAGTTCAATAATAGAATCACTTTCACAGGTATGATCCTTGAAATAAAATCTCTCTTTGTTTCATTTTAGATTTTCTAGCAAAAATGAGTGGATGCGTGAAGATATAAATAATAACTGGGCATTGAATTTTACAAACTTGGAAACATAAATAGGAGGGTAAACTACACTTCGCCCTTGGATGGTACAAAATGGAAAACTTACTCTGGGAATTGCCCCTGAACAATTGAAGAATGTAGATCTCTGCTAAGCTGTGAATTTTTAACACTTCCCACAGTTAGTTCAATAAAAGAAACAAGATGGGAAATGTATTTTAGGCAAGATAACGTCCCATACCTTCATCATGTAATATAAATTGTGATATGAGAGTAGCTGAGAACCCATAGCATATTTTGTAACAAGACAATGAATGTAGGCCCTCGTATAGTTCCTGCAGACCTAAGGTAGTAAATGATGAAGCAGATGCATAATGTGTCTCCTTAAAATGCAAAGAACTAATTACTAAGAAGCCAAAACTGTCGAAGTATACCATGCAATCGCATGTAGGATCAATGGGACGGGTATCATCAGCCATCACTTGGTGTTTTAGTTTTAAAACTCCCTGCGGTGAATACCACAAACGGATTAAGCTCCAAGGGGTGACTAATTAAGCAAGACTATAACTGAAAGAGTAGAAAAAGATTATCCCTCATTTCCTCAATCCCAGCACCTCACAAGTCAACAAATAAATAGTGTTGAAGACAAGGATAATTGCGTAATACACACAATCATGCACAAAATTATACCTAAAGAACATGCAAACCAGACTTAGAGATGCAGCCCTTCTTCAATATGATAATAGTTCGATAATTTATAGTACTGAAGGAGATACTAGTGTGCATCGCACGAAGAAAAATTCATTGCTGAACCGTTTTTTGATAATGGTTATGGTATGTGCCATGCCACTAGACAGATTTCTCTCAAGTAAATCATTGATTTTGGTACAAATACATGAGATCTAGTTCCAATCACTTATTTTTTAATTAATACACACACACACACACATAAATTTTTTGTATCTGGTTACAATGACTTTGTAGCAAAAATGCAAATGCACATACAAATTGATCCAAAAGCTCAGAATGTTTTCACCTCAGGTATGAGCGCTGTGCCAAAACGAGCAGTACGGGTTGGATAAACACAGTCATACATGTCGGCACCTAACGCACTACATACTACAATGTCCAATGGATAACCGACACCCTGACAAGATTATAAAAATCAACAATAGAAAGAAGAAAACAAAATGATAGCATGAAGAATTATAGAATTATAAAAATTATTACCATAACATATCTAGGTTTGTCCTCGGGCAGTGAAGCAGTACATTGAGCAACAACACGCCAAAATGAATCTTTATCTTCACCACCTGCCAGACCGCCAATTGCATACCTGTTGAATGAAACGGCAGTTTCAGAAACTCAACTATTGAAGCACACAACACCATAAAGACACTTTTGTTTGCAGATGAATGAAACGGTAAAGGTTTCCTCAGAAAGTAAATAAGCGAAGCAAAATGAAAGGAGAATCATATTCCCATAGGCTAACTATTGTATCAAATTGCACAAGGGATTTTTCGACTCTGGGAAGATGGGTGGTGCATTCTCTCTCTTGCTCTATCTATCTGGTGAAAATGGAGATATTAGATGGATTCTAGTAGTTTTAATTCAGAAGATAAGTCATTCTCTATTAGTTCAGTCTCTTTCCTTATTGTTGTTTTGAGTTCAAACTGAAGGAAAGAACATGTTTTGAAAGCTCTATTTCAAAACAAAATTAAGTAGGACAGCAATGCTGAAGTCAGATTTCAGAATGTTGTGTTCTCTAGGATTGGGGCAGATGAAGAAAATAAAAGTAGGTTGCTTGAAAATAGAATCTAACGGATCGTAACCCTAGGAAATTTCTATTTGTTTAACGTATGAGGTTATTTTGCTGTATTGTTTTTGTTCTCCTTTGAGATGCCTCCTCCACTTATTCCTTTGCGTTTTGTTATCTTCAAAGAAAGTTTTTTTTTCCCTACTAAAAGAAATCAAGAAAGTTAGAAACCCACAGTTCGTAAACACCTCCCATAAGCTACTGCATTTTATGCATCCAACAATGTCCAAAATAGGATTAAAGAAATCATCCAATTAAAGTAGTGTAAACTTGCCCTGGCAAATTTCGGTCAACCAAGCCTCTGACGCATATGTCCCTGCCATCAGAATAAACAATCAGATCATGCAAGCGAAAGTTCTGGAACTGGAGGGAAGGACAAGATCATACAACTCGATGAGGAACAATTAACTGAGAACGTTAAATTAAGTTATACCTTAGGACTGGATCCAATCCACCTTGCACAATGCCAAATAAATTCTGCTCATGAGGTCTCTTATGTGCTGAATATAAAAAGTATCGCAGCAAAACAATTCTTAATTATTGAAGTAGAAGGAATTTAAATGACATACTAAGACACCATTCATATGATTGGTCTAAATTTATTTGTGGAACATCCATAAATTGTGCAGCATAAAAGGTTGCAGGTGAACAAATAAATAATAAGTCTCAAATTATAAAGATGGATGATCTACGGACAGGGAAAAAGCAACGTTTGAACATGTGCGCGAATAATGCTACATTAAAATAAAAAAACTAACAAATTACATTCATATAGAATATAAAAGTAGGTTAACTCTACAAGTCAAGTAAATCAACACTCAACACAAAGAAATATTTGTGCTTACAATTTATATAAGCGCTTGAAAAAATTATAAATATTTATAGTCCATGTTCAGGCAAGTGCTTCAACCTTTTTTTTTTTCTTTTTTAAATGCACTCTCTCTATATATGCAAGTACTGGAAAATTTTACCTGCTATACATCTGTCAATCCACCGAAGAGTACGGTACATGGCCTCCTCAATTCTTGGACCTGTAATGGTTGTTCTTACTACATCATCAAGAGCCATAATAATATCTGCTCCAATTCTGTTCTGTGCAAAATTGAGGGAAATAAAAATGAAGTCACACAAGGAAAAATAGAATAGTGCATTTAGAGCATTCTAGCTTATGAAAAATTCATGCCAGGTCTTGATGTGGTGCGAGCAATATTCAACTGTACACAAGTGAATGTCATGCTCATAAAATTTATGTGCCTCGTCAAGAAAAATAAAGATCTTCATAGTAATAACATCTTAACATTCTAACAATTCAAGAGCCAGGAGAGAAAGAGATGAGCACTAATGGAGTGGACGTGTTGTCAACCATATTTGATTTAATTATTTTCATTTGAGCAAGCAGTATCTAATGGAGTGGACGTGTTGTCAACCATGGGGCAAATGACTGTCCATTACTATGAAATACCCTTTTTTAGGTTACTTATGTAAAAAGAATAAGACTACATTTGTTTTTATAAGAAACCAAAAGTATACGAATAATGTCACCAAGTATCAAACAACCATATCTTAACCTACTTGAATTTGAATTGATTCCTCAGGAGTCAAAAGCATTGGCTTCCCATCAACTGGAGACTGAAGAAAGAAAACTTGCATTAGTTTTTTTTCTCTTTCTAAAAGGACTAGAGAATTAGAGCACTCTTCAATAAATCAACAAAATTATTAGCCAAAAGATAATGCTAAATACACTTGTCAGCTAAAAGCTGTCCTATGCATAAATAACATTAACAACTTTAAGTTAACACTGAGAATGTTTATTTCTTGCTCAGAGAATAATAACAATAATGATAATAAAACATTGAGAAAGTACCTGAAATGTTACACCTTTTTCAGTGATATCAGCTAAATGCAACAATGAAACCTAGTGAACATTGAATAGAATATAACCTTCGTTAAGAAAATACTATCAAGAAAGCTAATAAAAATGGTATAAAGAAATTATAACGACAGTAGGAAAGTTAAAAAGAATAGTAGAGTAAATGGAATTTGGGTTGGTATTTTATAAATGCATATTCTGATGAATCTAGCCATACTAATCCCATACCAGATCCTGTACTTCAAGAGCTTAAAAGTTCATTATTTCAGTTAGAGCGCTGGTTTTGAGACAGCCAACTCCTTTGGTTGAATTATTTCAACGTCAGCGACAAACTCTGAGGTGAAGTGTCGAGCATCTCAAGGAAACATTGTCTCCGGCAGCAAGTTGCCTCCTTAACTCAACTATGATGTTAACAAATACATATCTAAAGACTTAAGACTATTAGACCGTGAGTTTTTCCTGTGCAGATAATATTCATCTACAATAAACTATCGACCCAATGTCCTATCCTATTAATAATTTTATCTAATTACCCTCGCCTGGTGTAATATAAGTTAAGGATTCATCAGCACGTAATATCAGTGATTATACTAATACAATAATGTCCAAGTAACATATTAGGTGAATTAAGTTTGAAAGGACAAAAATTTTCAATCCTTCCAAACTTTTTTTTCTTTTTTCTTTTTTCCTTTCCTTTTTTTTTTTTTTTTTTTAAATTTAATTTATTTTATTTTATTTATGAAAATCAACATTTCCTTGAGAAAAATGAAAAAATCCTTCCAAACTTCCATAAGGAAGCAAGAATGAAAAGGAGTTGTAAATGTAAGAAGATATAAAAATAAAAATGGTAAAGATGAATCAAACGTAGATAAACAACCATTTGAAACCCGCCAGAATCAGTAAGCATTGCTCTGGGCCAGTTCATAAACTTATGGAGACCTCCCAGTTCATCAATAAGCTCGGAAGTAGGACGAAGTGCTAAATGATATGTATTTCCAAGTATAATTTGGCAACCAATCTCTTCAAGCTGCTGAGTTGTCAACCCTTTAATTGTCCCTGTAACCAGATAAACTTAATTTCAAACCCAGCTGCGTGCAATTGAACAAATGGTAGAGATTATAAGTGATATGTTTTCCGCAAGGAATGCATATGAGAAATTGGATTGCCATCGGAAATTATACCTTGTGTTCCCACTGGCATAAACAGGGGTGTTTGGCAGGTAAAGTGGGGGAGAGTGAGTTGTGCCGCACGTGCACGATTAAATCTTCCCATGATCTAAAGGAACAAACGTGAGGGGCAAAAAAAAAAAAAAGGACCTTTTAATAGCACAGAATCATCTGTCAAGTATTATTCAACCATGGACCCATATTTTGCTGACCTAGCTCTTTAATAAGAAAGATAAATGCGTGTGTATTATTTCTAAACATTAGCCCCCAATAAACAACTACGTGATCAGAAGCAAAACACATGAGTAGCAAAATATTAGATCATATAACATATTGTTAGATTTGTATGGCCGAGACACAACTCTTCTTTCAGACGCTTCATTTACTAATACCAGTAAAAACGATTGAATATATAACATCTCTCTCTAAAAGAAATGGTTGAATGAAAATTTATTAAATCTTTAACGTGAGGAGACAAAGGATGAATTTCTTTCGAAATTGACCATTTCTTTTTTTCGCTCTCTTGTAGAGTTTGTATCTTTGAGCATTAGTTTTTTTTTCATATCATCAATGAAAAAAGTTTCATTTCTTGTTCTTTTTTTTTTAAATACCAAAGGCACATCAAATTCAATTGTTCTTTGCAAATGAATAAGAATACAAAACTTATTTGAATAGTAAGTTAATTTATTAAAATATTAAATTTTGCCATGTTCAACTTAGATATTTAATTCTCCTTTCAAAACAGAACTAGAAATCGTCAAAAATCAAACAGTAAATTTTCGACAATTTACTAATGGCACATTCTAATTTCAACCAAAGAAAGCTCGAAGCAAGCTACAAAAATAATTTAATTGCAAATTAATCCACAGAAAAAAGACGCCCATGTTCAACAACAAAAGGCAAAACGCTCAAACATTATCAAACAAACATCTAATACATAAAAAAGAACACTAGCGAAAGTAGTCTTATGCAATCACAAAAGTGTCTAAATGAAAGATAATTAATAATTTCATCACTCTGTGTCCGATTTAATGAGAAAAAAAAAACAAATTAAAGTCCTAAAAATACACCCAGTTAGACCTTCTCTTAATTAGGAAATTACGAGCTAAGGGTGAAACATTTTGGCATGGCATAATTATTTTCTATGAGAAACGTTAATTAAACGGACACGAACCCAGAACTTAGTAAATAAATCACTACTCCAAATTGATGGAATACCAATGAGTTGAAAAGTCATTGTAACCCAAGAGTCTAAGCCACCAACATTGAAATGAACATGAATTAATAAGTTAAACTTAAACAAAAGTCGTGCAAAACGAAATAATACCTCGAAACGTAGCGCCATTAAACTAATATTTCAACTTCCCAAGTCCCCGCAGCTGCTCACGATTAGTACTGCATCAATAAGTGAAAGTTGCATAAAAGTTAAATCCATGAATAGCCCTGGCCCATAGATTAGCTTGATGATTTTGTTAAAAATGCGCTTGCGGGGAAAAAACAGAGCGGGTAAGAGTATAAGACTGAAGATGGATAAAATGTGTGCTTATTAATACCATCACATCACAAGCCTATTAATATGGCTGATACTGCAACGCGAATAAAATTAAGACCTAGTTTACGTACGTAATATACAGCTCGATAAAGAATATGCGGTCAGCAAACAAGAAAGGAACCGTACCAGGTTTCGTTCTGTTCTTGCACGGAGAATAATGTAAGATGGAGATCACCGTGTCGGAATAGAACTTCGATGGACGGCGATTTACGAACTCTAGTATAAATGGAGATGGCGGGTGGAAAACCCTAACTTGGATTGAGGCGCCGCCGGCGGCTCCTTTTCCTTGGTTTCCGTTCGCGCGTTGCACCTTGGCAATACGGTAACGTGCGCGCGCACTTGTCTGGTTTAATTGTTTAGTTTAAATATTTAGCTAAATTAGTAAATACACATTTTTCTTAAAAAATATTCTTAAAAAAAAATTAAATGTCTTTACCTAAAAATAAACCGTAAATAAATTTAAAATATGATTAATATTATTTAAATTAAAAATATAGAAAATATCGATTATTATTACCATTTATTAAAACACTTAGATCTAGATGCATCTCGGACATCACCAAATTAAATCAATGCCGAGCGAGTGTTGTGTATTTTGTAGATAATACAGGTGTGTGTCACGGTTATGTTCGTCTAAGACATGTTACCTATGACCGTATGCCCGTGCCACACCAAACATTTTATTTTATTTCATGTTGTATTGCCTTGCTATTTTTTTGTATGACTGTTCGACGAAATTATGTATAGTTTTGTCAGACTTGAATTGTCTCAAAACGTACTATAAGGGGATGCAACTAATTAAGTCGCTGTGTTGTTTTTATCGCTTATAATCTATAACATTTCTTTTAAACCCTTATTTCAATCTTACTTTTAAAGTATATTTCAAAAATCTCTTTGCCCCGTTTTCTAAAACGTTATTCTCAAAACAAGGCTAGAGGCTCGAGCATACGTTGTTTTGTTGGAGGTGACGCGAATTTAAATTGGCTTGACTCACTCGTCGTTAGGAGTGAGTGTTGTATAATCGCAAAATTCGCCTATGACACTGTGCACATAAGATTGACATTTAAATATTTTTAACGTAAAATAAAAAAAAAATCCCCAAAAAAAAAAAGTATTTTATTTTTTGATTAATATAAATAGTCATTTAATTATTTGTTTGTTTTCTTAAAGAGCTCAAGGCTAAAATGGTAATTTAAGGCATGATTTAATTGAAAGCGGTTTGACCCAAATATATTTTATCCGCGAAAGAATAGAATATGTCTGAACGCATTTCGGGTCATAAAATGTCAAAATCCGAGAAAACAATCCGAAGAACAAGCGCTCTCTGGAGTATCGGTGCAAGCAGTCGAGCGCCATTGGAATCTAACTCTTCAACTCTTTAATCTCAATCCCAATTTCAAGCTCCCACTTATTTACTTAATGCAAGACGAAGATCCATAATCTTTCGACTGTCTCGAGTTCAATCCGATCTACAGAGCACTTTCATACTGCCATTGACGATCTACTAATCCGGCCTGCTCGATCGGAATAGTTGGGACGATACACCGACTGAAGACCAAAGGTTGGAATTACTAGTCTCTGTACCGTCACCTTCTGATTTATTCAATCTAGCAGCTGCTATACCTGAAGCTTTCTACAGTTGACTGATCTTTTGATGCTTCTTATTATGTCAATTTCGTTTCATTTTGGTTGAATTTTGAACACGAAATGATAGTTCTTCTCTTTACTGAAGGTTTCCGAATGTATCAGCATCCTCAAGCTAGTCCCCGACGGCATATCTCTGGTTAATTATGTTTTTTCCCCTTCTTTTTTGTAGTTATACGCATTTGCAGCTCAATATTCAGTTCCAGGGGGTAGAATTGTGGTTTTTGGAAAATGCAGCACGTTCCAGCAACAATCGAGGAACAGTTGTTATTGAAAGCAATCAAGGAAGAATGTGCTTGGGAGAGCCTCCCGAAACGGCTGCAAGCAACCTTGTCCTCCAAAGAAGAGTGGCATAGAAGGTTAGAAACGGCTGCAAGCAACCTTGATTTCATGTTGTATTGCCTTACTATTGTATTTTATGTTTGTATGACTGTTCGGCAAAATCATGTATAGACTTGTCTGGTTGTCTTTAGGTTTTATTTGGACTTTTTTGGTAGAGCAATTGTTTAGTAGATTTAGGTGCGTCCGCAGGTGCAAATTATCCTAGTCTGTCTGATAATTGAGGAATTTGCTCACATGTGATTTTTACATTTCACTCTTATACTACGAAATATAGATATTTTACACCTTGCTAGAAAGGTTAGAGTTCAAGTGCACCAGTAACAAAGTGCTTATAGGAGAACAAGTTTAAGTTATGGTAGACACCTATTTAGGATTTAATATCTTACGAGTTTTTTTGACAATCAAATATGGTAGAGTTGTAGTAGGGTCTAGACAGTTGTTCCATGAAAATAGCTAAGGTGTGTGCATGCAAGCTGATTTGGATATTAACCCACATATATTTGAAGATCACAAATGATTTGTGTCACACTCATGTAACGAGGCATCATTAGCCAAAATGTTCTTACTCGAACTGCAGGGCAATGATCGAGCTGTTGTTTACCTATGACTAAATCAGACAAAGTGTCACCTTAAAATTTTAGTGCAAACACTCTGTTTTGTCATTGTTCCCTGTCACTTAACCATTGAAAAAGCTGGCAGGCTAATTGAGGGATTCTAATGCAAAAAAAGAAAAAAAAAAAAGAAAGAGCGTTAATAATCCAAGCTCCCCTGAAATATGATGCATGTTATTATCTTGCAGGATTATTGAGCACTGTATAAAGAAGAGGCTCCAATGGAACACTAGTTTTGCTCGCAAAGTATGCAGAGAAAGTGAATATTATGAAGATATGATGCGGTATCTGCGAAGGAACTTAGCGGTCTGTGTTGTAGCAAAAGTTCAATTATTTATCGAATTAGTGTCGCTTTTATTATTGTTAAAGTTCTACTGCAGTATATATCTCTACCTAAATGTCTTGCAAGGCACAACTACTGAAACTTTTGTTCTCAGAGATGGTTGTGATGTTTTGATCTTGATAGTCCATGTTTTATACTTCTATCAACTTGGAGTATTACCACGTGAGGATTGTAGAAAGACTAGCTTTTACATCTTATTCTGATACAAAACCATATATGCTGTAAAACGAAGACCTAGCTTTGTTGAGGCCCTAACGAAAGGGTCGAGCATAGTGGCAATTGTCCTTGGAATCAACCCAGTAGTAATGAGTTAAAAGCCTTTTTGGGGTCCATTCTTTTATAATATTATCTCATGTGTGTTGACCGCAAATAATTGCCGCCCTCTAATTCTGGATCCAAAGAAGGTTGAGGGTTTCAGGAAAGAGATCTTTGAGTACAAAAAGGTTTTTTGGGATCTGGACTCTGTTAGAATTTATGAACAAGAAAATTACATTGGCATGCACACATATGGTACTAACTTGTTTAAATTTTCTTTTACCGTTAGCGTTTAAAACAATGATGTTTTTCTTGCAGCTATTTCCTTATCACCTTGCGGAGTATGTTTGCCGCGTAATGAGAATATCACCTTTTAGATATTACTGCGATATGCTATTTGAGGTCATGAAAAATGGTAAGAGCCTTCTTCCAACTTGTGCGATGCATTTACTTGTGTAAGTTCATCAGTTAAGAATTACTTAAGTGTACTATACCAAGTTTTTAGGAATTAACGTGAGTGATTTTGACTTCAGATATTTGTTTTCACATCCTTCTCCATTTTTTGCATTAATTGTATGAATGATGCACATTATGAATTCAAGTAGAATAGGAATCTACAAATAATTGGCACGACATCTTACATATTGAATGGAATATAATTTGCACCGCATAGATTAAACCAAGTGGTCATGGAGGAAAAGGTTCCTAATATCTTTTCAAGTTTACAAATTACTGATTTATTTATTTATTATTTTTTTTTTTTTTAGGTTTGTATGGTTGTTCCAACTTTGAACTTAATGATCATAAGGGGTGGGAGACTTGGGTATCAAATTAAGAAAAAAAAATTTGGAATGGGTTTTAAGAATTTCTTCCATTAATTTGATGATGTTGGCTCAAGTTGAGTTCCTGGTGTTTCACTAAATCTCTTTCTCCAATTAGTATCTTTTCCTACAATACATGGTGGTCCTAAATTTAGTCGGTTACTCCTTAGTGACTTGCTTTTTCTTGAAAGACGAGGAAGTGGTGTGTTTTGTTAATTACAATGACTTAATAAAATGAATGTTTAGATCAAATCAGTGGTATTGTAATGTTTAAAGGAACACATACTATTGTCTACTTCATCCCTTCTTCAGCATTCGATATTAGATGGCTTTTGATAACTACTGTTACTTGACAATTTCCGTGTGCTTTTATTTACTTGCAGAGAATCCTTATGATAGCATCCCAAATTTCAGTGCGGCCGATGCGTTGCGGTTGACAGGAATTGGCAGGAATGAATTCATTGATATCATGAATAAGTGTAGATCCAAGGTACTGGAGTTATGTTTGTATGTTATTTATGGTTGATCTAATTGTGACCAAGTTTGTAAATTCATTACGCTTGTTTAAGGCACATGTACTCACTATTTTCTAACAGTCTTCTTATTGAAGTGTGCTTAAATACTTGTTGTCTGTGTTTAATAGACTTTTTACATGTTGCAATCAATAGATAAGTCGTGCTAACAATTATTGGCTTACTGTTAGTTGGCTTGGTTACAAAATAGCTTATAATTATAGACTCATAGTAACTAACCTGTTATGCTGTTAGCCTATATATCTTCAAATATCGATCAGACCAGTCTAATGAGGAACTTCTAGTGGAAAACAGTGAAGGAGGGGGTTTATTTCTTTACTGATAAGAAACTGAATTTCTGTTATCAATGGTAAGGCATCACAAGATATCATCTGTCACGACCTGATTTTCGAGGCTTCGAATCTTGGACGGTGACTAAAAAGATGAAGGCAAAATCAAATAAAAATAAAAGTAAAATAAAATAAAACTAAAGATAAAAATCCAATAAATTTAAATAAGAAGAAAAAAAGTCAACAATACCAAAATTAAAGTTATAAGGCGATATTACAGACAGAGAATAGAGTGATAAAAGTAAATACAAAAGACTCAAAAATGTAAAAATGGACTAACACTCTAGAACGACCCCCTCTATGACCGCACAACTCTCGAACACTCATCCACCTCGACCGATAGCCTGCGAACACCTGAAAAAGAAAGGAAAAGGATGAGTATATAAATATACTTAGCAAGCAACCTACTTGTAGATTCTCATCACATCCTTAATCTTGTAAGTATCCATGGGATTTACTTTGGGCTCTAGGAAGTTCGGGCCGAGGTTCCAATGGTATCTAAGCAACTAGGTACCCCATGTTCTGAGCGGGTCTTTGAACTGAAGCATACCCCTAGGGGTCCATACTAGTTTTCCAATCTTTCTTTTTTACGACTTAGGTGGCTTGCCTTGCTTATGCAATGAAAGATCAGTGTGTTGGTCAACTATTAGGTCAACCTACGTGGTCCCCTGCTACCCTGCTTAGGGACGGGTTTACAGCACAAGGGTTCTGTTCATGAGACCCATGGCCATTTCCACTAGGTTTGGGCACATGTCGCGTTACCCTATCCGGCAACGCCTAGCTCCACAGTACAGGAACCAGAGTAGAGTCTGGACGGTACAATACCGGAGCAGAAAGAGTAGTGGACAGACTAGTGACACTGTTCACACTGCTATAGCTTGATGAGCTACCTTGGTCATTCTTGGTAATCGTGGAGGCCTACGAGGTTCTTAGGGGCTTCTAGGCAGTTTAAATTTTGTCTCTTGTTTCCAGGACGTTTGGGGTTAGCTTCTCGGGCCAAACCAATCTCTGGGTGCACACAGGTCTAAACCTCTGATCACTCACGATCCTGGGGTGCAAGGTCTACTGGAAACGTACTGAACTGGGTCAATATGTATACCACACTAGCTGTAGTGTCCTAGTCTTAACTAAGCTCTTTCATGCATGCTTTACGAGGGAGATATTCCTATCGATCACCTAAGCACGTAATCCACAATTCAAACTTCACCTTAGACATATCTGGGAACCGAGGAGGTCTATTGGATTCCTAGGGCGGCTAGGTGGCTTAACATGGACTTCCGACTCCAAGCTGTTTGTTCTGACTCCTAGAGTCTTTCTTAGTCTTAGAGCACTAGGGTTTGGACCTTTTGACTGTCACTCACGATCCTAAGGTGCTCAGTCTATTGGAGCCATCCTGACCTAGGTCATCGTCTAACTAACCTGACTCTAACACCCTAGCTCTGTGTGGATAATCACGCTCTATACAGGGAGAATACACAATCAAACACCTAGAGCTAACATATACTATATCATGCACACATACAAGCAAACAAGCTCAACGAGGAGATAACATCTATCAATCACCTGGAGCACAAATCACAAAAGCCCATCCTCCTTTTTGACACAGGAGAAAGCATATATAACAACATTCATCACAAATCTCATCATAGGGGTATTTTGGT
The DNA here is from genome assembly GCF_057944985.1 of Cucurbita pepo subsp. pepo. Lineage (NCBI taxonomy): Eukaryota > Viridiplantae > Streptophyta > Magnoliopsida > Cucurbitales > Cucurbitaceae > Cucurbita > Cucurbita pepo. Next base: position 2,610,966 of record NC_141803.1, read on the forward strand.
AATTTCATACATCATGCATAACGTACTCATCTATATTGCCCAACTCGTATTTTAGTCATACACATTCTCTTTCTAGCTTAGCATAGTACATAACACAACATTTTGTTGAAAATCTCAAACTAAAGGCATAACGGTATTTTACCATAACATTACATACAATACATGTTCCCAAAAACGCCCTTTCGAAGTCTTAACATGTACTTTCTAGCCACCTAAGATAAAGAATGCACGCATGCTAGCACGTCCTAACGATCCCTACAAGTATTACTTGCCTAAAGTCCATGTGGTTACTTACCCATGACGCATGCCTTCCCTAACTAGCTTTTTTGCGGGTTAGAAGCTCAAAACTTTCTGAAATCTCTCTCATGTGCTGTCACCTACGCATTTGACTCCTTCGTCAAAATTTCTAGATTTCCAAACCAGTTTTCGATTCTTTTTTATTTTCTTTGAATGTTCATAACTTTCTCTACACAACTCAAATTAACTTAGTTTCTTCATGACAATTGTCGACTTTTAATCCTTCTTTACTAAGGTAATTTCTCATAATTTTTTGTCAATCATAACAAGAAATAATCGAGTTCAAATATCACAAAAAACTAAAAATTAAAAAAAGAAAAACCAGCTTCTTGATGTTCATTGGAATTCAACTTTATGGTATGAATCAATATCAACATACTAAAAATTTGGAACTTAATCCCAAGAAAACTCTTGACTTCGAAGAAAAACCAGAATCAAGAACCCAAAAATCATACCTTCCTTTCTTTCTCGATTCTTGTCGGAATTGAGTGGTTCAAAAGCCCATAATAGTTCTCCCGAGGCCACTGAGCAATTCTGTGAAGAAACACCGGCGAAATTCTAACTCTAAATGGATGTTTGGAGCATATTTCAACTTTCTCTCTCTAACTCTCTTGCAAGAATCTTTAAACCCTCATTTTTTTCTCTCTTTACATTCTCTTTTTTTCTTTTTCTTCATTTTTAGCAAACGGATTAGGGATGGTAAAAATGATCAATTTACCCCTCGGGCTTGACTTTGAACAATTTTCCTAATTTCAAGATATCCCACTATTCCTTTATTTCAAGATGCTTCAAAGAACTACTCCAAAGGATTTTCATATGATGATGAATGCTTCATCGTGTTCTTTTTCATGCAGTTGACATTACCTAGTAGCACATCTTTTGCAAACATATTGTAAATGCACCACAACTAGAGACCTCACTGAACCCCAAAAACTTATTGAAGTTTTCCTCAATATGGAAAGCGCAAAAGAAGTATGTATATTTATATACATGTTCACTACAGATGAACCTTTGTGGGCAGAAAGCCATGAATTTTCAATTAATTTATTGTGTACATTTACACCGGTATTGTCATTTTTCCACCTGCAAATATTGGGTTGTGTTCACATCACCTGTGGTGCTTTTTTTAAAATCATGTTTCTACATTGAGGTTGTTTATGCTAATATTTCTTTTCCTCCTTTGAATATCAGAAAATTATGTGGAAGTTAAACAAGTCAATTGCAAGAGAACTTTTACCGAATCAACCTGTGGATTTTGTTATCGAACCATGGTGGGGAGTTTGTCTTGTAAACTTCACATTGGAAGAATTTAAGGTAAATTTGGAAAGAATCATAGTGGCAACAAACATCAAAAAAAAAAAAAAAAAAAAAAAAAAAAAAAAAAAAAAAGCATAAATGATTAGCGTGTCTATTTTCTATCATTTGATTTGATTTGATTTTTTTTTTTTTGCTACTTTTTTAAAAATGTAGAAACTCTCAGAAGAAGAGATGGCAACAATTGACAAAGTTTGTAAGGAGGAGGCTAATTCATTCATTCTCTTTGACCCAGACATTGTAAAAGGTCTCTACAGAAGGGGATTGATCTACTTTGATGTTCCTGTTTATCCAGATGACCGTTTTAAGGGTAAGCAATCAAATTTTGACTATATTTTTTTCTTTTGGGTTAGATGGCAAATGAGTTTCTTTATTTTGGTATTCTTCCTGTTATTCAATTTTCTGGTCTGACACCTGAAAACCGTCCTATTAATGTATGGACTGTGTATCTCATTTTCATTTAGAAGTCAAATCTTCTGTTTGCTGGTTTATCTGATACAACCATATGTTAATGCCGTATCATTCTTTGGCTACTACTGTTTGTTTGAGCTTCTTTACAATATTTTTCTTTCGGTATTGTGATTTCATCTTATATACGTGTCAAGTGTCTAGTTTGACATAAACAGTTTTGTGGTCTTAAACTTGGCTTGTAGAATTTTGTTAATCTAAATTGTTGCTGTGTACTAGAAAATGTTACATCTAATAATAAGGGTAAATGTTTGGCCTTATTGGTTGGAACGACTCCTGTCCTATGTAAGAGGCGATGAATTGGAGATACTAATACTTTTATTAATTCAGTTTCAAGGCTTGAAGGGTTTGTTTCCAACCGAGAACAGTCCTATGAAGACCCAATTGAGGAGTAAGGCAATTATCTAGTGCAGCTTGTTTCTTTTCTTTTTAGTATTATTTCTCTGACTGGGCCTTATGAAGAAAAGTCTATCATTCAGGTTATTGTATGCAGTTTTTGTTGTTTCAAGTGAAAATGCAACTGTGGCTGAACTGGCGACGACATTACAGGCTGAGTTATTGCAGCTACAGGCTGCTGCATCTTTTGCGTGTAGGTTGGGTTGGGCAGTAAAAGTAATTGATCCAGCATCCGTTCTTCAAGATACTAGCATACCTAACTCTCCACGAGCAATTTTCGCTGATGAAGATGCTTCTCTAGCTGCTTCAGGTTCATCAAACATGTTTTCTGATGGTGATGGTTCTCAACAAGGGTATTCTGGGACAGACAGTTTGGAACCAGATTCTGCTCATCGTGTTGCTTTTGTTGTAGATGCTAATATAACATCATATCTCATGATGGGATCAGTTTCACCAGGTCTGTCTTTTAGCTTCAGGTTTGTCTTGTAGCTTTTTAGTGGTTTTTTTTAAAATAATTAATTTATTATTTATAATAACAGTATCATCATCATCATCATCATAATAATAATAATATTTTTTATTTTTAATTGTACAAAGTCTAGTTTCTTTTTCCTCATCTACTTTAGGATCAAACTAATGAAACAAAATTTATCGAATGAAAAGAAACAACCAAGAAATGTAGAACTAAATATCCTACAAAGAGAAATGAAAACCTGGCTAGGGCAACTGATTCTTTATCTTAGATACTTCATTATCGAATTCCTGAGGATTATAAAGTTAATTATTTCAATTGGATGGGCTACATTTATGGGTGACTTGATGGTCTCTGTTTGTGTTGACAGCTTGTCTATTAAAATGCTTTGAAAGGAAGTATTTTGGTGATTCCAGATCCAAATTGAAACCACGTTAGTTCATGTAATTGCAAATGCTCCCAATGGTGGCTCTGTAACCACCAAAACTAAAGTTTTCTTCTGGTTATGTCACTATAGCTGATTCAGTTCTCTTTATTTATGATTGTTTCAGTTTTTAATTTGTTCAATCCCTCAGTTCCTAACATCAAGGTGGACTATCATGAGGGAGGGAGGAAATCAACTTTTTTTTTTTTTTTTTTTTCAAATCTCTAGTTCTGAGTCTTAATTTACTGGATGGATTTATTTACTAGCTTTCTTAGCAGATTCAATTGAATATTTTTCAAAAACTTGGCATAGAAAGTTAGGTGGCGATGTAGATATTTGGCATTTTGAGAAAGTTAATCAAACAAGATGTACAACTTGCCTCCCATCTTCTTCTATGCCTGCCCCACTTTCCCGTAGGTGCCTTAGCTAGTGCTGTCCTTGTATATGGATAAATATTGTGCCTGTATGTTATCTTTGTGCCTTACTTTGTAATATATTGTTATGTATTTATTATGAGAAAATGTAAGCTTATGCATTTGGATCCCTTATTCTTACTTTTAGTTGTTTTATCAGGACTGAAATCCCATGCTGTAACCTTGTATGAAGCTGGAAAACTAGGCCATGCTTGCATCGCAGATCTTTGCAAAGATCTTACTACCTTAGAAGGAGCAAAATTTGAGGGTGAATTGCAGGAATTTGCAAACCATGCATTTAGCCTACGTTGTATTTTGGAATGTTTATTGGTAGGTGGAGTTGCCATTAATAGGAAAGGAGAGGAGGGAATCTATGATAAACAAGATGCTGAAGTTTCTGACAACAATGAATCTTCATCTTTGATAACACACACTGCTTCAATTGAAAAATTAGAATCCTTGACTATGGATGAAGGTCAGAAATGTGTTGATGATTCTTGCAGTTCTGCAGTGCTCCTTGAGGGTTCTTCCACATCTGAATCTCTTAAAAGCGGCGCTAGTGATGACATGAATTCTGCTACCTCTTTAGATGGTGGGACTTCCTCTAGTCCAGCATCCGATCCAGTTCCTCATCTCCAAATTGATAACAAATCAATGCAGATTGATGAGCTAGATATTGGAGGAGAGTCATTCAAGAGAATAAAGAAATACCAAGTTGATATTCTTCGCTGTGAAAGCTTGGCTTCTCTTGCTCCTTCAACATTAAATCGGTTGTTTCTTCGCGACTATGGTGTTGTTGTCTCTATGATTCCTCTTCCTCCTTCATCAATTCTTCCTGGACCAACAGGTCCTGTCCATTTTGGTCCTCCATCTTATTCATCTATGACACCTTGGATGAAATTGGTTTTATATTCAACTGTAGCCAGTGGGCCACTATCAGTTATACTAATGAAAGGGCAATGTTTGCGCATGCTTCCTGTACCATTGGCTGGCTGTGAGAAAGCCCTAATATGGTCTTGGGATGGTTCAAATATTGGTGGCCTGGGAGGAAAATTTGAGGGAAATCTTGTAAAAGGAAATGTACTTTTACATTGCTTAAACGCATTACTCAAATACTCAGCTGTATTGGTGCAGCCCCTTAGTAAATATGACCTTGATAAAACTGGGAGAGTCATTACCGTTGATGTTCCTTTACCCTTGAAGAATTCTGATGGCTCAATTGCTCAAGTAGGTAATGATCTGGGTTTATCTGAAGAAGAGATTTCCGACTTGAACTCCTTGTTAATCGTTTTAGCGAACAAGATAGAACTGTGGACAGTTGGTTATATTCGGCTGTTGAAACTCCACAAAGAAAGGGAGTCGGAAAACTTCTCTTCAGATGACAAGACCTATGAATGGGTACCGTTGAGCGTAGAATTCGGGATACCACTCTTTAGTCCCAAGCTATGTGATAATATTTGTAAAAGAGTGGTCTCATCTGAATTGCTTCAATCAGATTTACTGCAGAAGCATCATGAAGCAATGCAAGGATTGAGAAAGAGATTACGTGATGTTTGTGCGGAATACCAAGCAACGGGTCCAGCTGCTAAACTTTTATATCAGAAGGAACAACCTAAAGAACCTTCCAGACAACTTATGAACTATGCTAGTGGAAGGTGGAATCCACTAGTGGATCCTTCATCTCCTATTTCAGGAGCTACGAAGGAACATCAGAGATTTAAGCTTGCTAATCGGCATCACGGTCGTACTGAAGTTTTGAGTTTTGATGGTACCATTCTTAGGTCTGTGTGCGTTTCCTTTTATTTATGTTGCAGAATTGATAGAACGAGGTGCATGAGGTTACTAAGCTTGCTAATCTTGCATATGATATCCCGTTTCTTCACCTAAAAACAACTTTTAAGAAATCTCACCTCCAGGATTTCATCTAGATTTTTAAGCTGCTTGTTGAGAGTCTCTGCTAATTTTTCTGAAACAGAAAATTTGGAGGCGAATAAGAACATTACTAGAACTCCGTTAACTGCGTCCTTTGTCGTTAAGTCACCAACTTCTTTGACCTTCCTTGTTCTGGCTTCATAACTTTGTTTACTGATGGCTCTCCAAAAGATTGAGTAGTTTTCGTCTTCTGCAAAATTTTGTTCTTATCCTTTCTGTCGCTCTCCAGTGTTCCTAACCAGAAGTATTTGGGTATTGTCATGATTGTAAGCATCTGTAAAGGCAATAATCTTACATATCTTGCACTAAGATTATGAACTATATTTTCAGATCCTATGCTCTAGCTCCCGTAGACGAGGCTGCCACAAGGCCAGTTGAAGAAGCCCATTCTACTAATTCGACCAAAGGCGAATTAGATGAAGCTGACAGCAAGGAAGTAGTTCTCCCCGGCGTGAATATGATTTTTGATGGTACCAACCTACATCTGTTCGATCTAGGTGCTTGCCAGCAGGCTCGTCAACCAATCGCCTTAATAGCAGAAGCAGCAGCAGCCTCAGCAGCCTCAGCAGCCTCAGCAGCAGCAGCTGCAACTAAATAGGCCTCAGCCATTGACATTCACTTGGGTAGAAGAACAGACAAGGTAATTCAATCCAAGTCAAGCCTGATAAGTGAGTCTGTCCATTTCTATTCTGATTTTTTTCACATGTTTCATCTTTGGGGTGACTAAACTGAACGAAATTTCAAGATTAGGTCCGAGGTAACGATTACTGTTTCTTTGTTGGCGAATCGTTCCCGTCTCGAGCATATCTCTCTGGGATGCATATTTTGTTACCATTGTTTGGTAGTATCCATGATTTCAAGAGAGTCCAGTTCATTGCTAGCTTCTAAGTGCTTCCTCCCAAAATAGTTTATTTTTTTACCAATACTTTTCAAGGTTTCATTCCTCCTTATTAAGGTAGAGATCTTGAACTGATCTAAGCTATCATATTTTGGTTGCTTGCTTTTTACACCCGACTTATTAATTTATGAGAAATTCCGCAGTGGCAGCAGTTTTGAAGAGTTCATTCTCTGTTAAGTAGGTGATTTTAATTCCCAGCTTTAACAGATAATCTCTGCTTCAAGTTAGTATCAAGAACCATGCAGAGTGGTAGAGAGATTTCTCATTTTATTTTAGGTTTTTATCTTGAATGTGTCATGTTTGTAACTGATTGAATGTGTCATGTTTGTAACTGATTGAATGTGTCGTGTTTGTAACTGATTTTGAAATTGATATATATATATATAGAGTGGAGTTCCACATGATTTATATCGATTATATTCTGAGGTGTTTGGACAATATTTGCTAGCGGTGGATTTGAGCCGTTATAAATGATATAAGAGTCAGACACGCAGTATGACAGCGAGGATGTTGGTGTCCCAAAGAGGGTGGATTGTGAGATTCCATATCGGTTGGAGAGGGATGGCCAGCGAGGACACTGGGCTCCCAAAACGGGTGGAAGATCTCATTTCGGTTGAAGAAGGAAATGAAGAAGGGTGTGGAAACCTCTCCCTAACATGTGTGTTTTAAAACCGTGAAACTAACGGCGATACGTAATGGACTAAAACAGACAATATATGAGCAGTGAGCTTGGATACGCGTATTAGTTTCAAGCATCGACAAAGTTCGGTATCTCTTTCTCTCATTTTTCATCTTTTTGTGATTGAGGTCAAATCGTTGAAGCTCTCATCTCTCTCCCTGAATAGAAAATGAATAGACAATAGAGTGAGTGAAGATAGAAACCAAAAATTACCCAACCAATGTAAAAATTACCCAACCAATGTAAAAATTACCCACCCACAATAAAAGAAGAACTTGAAGGAAAAGGAAATGAATAGACAGTGCAGTGAAAATAGAAATAATAAATTACCCAACTGATGTAAAAATAACCCACCTGCGTAAAACAGGAACTGAAGGAATGGGAAATGAATAGACAATGGAGCGAAGGTAGGAACAAAAAAAAAACAAAAAGTTACCCAACCAATGTAAAAATTACCCACCTGCGTAAACGAAGAACTAGAAGCATCCAGGAATGGTAAATGAATAGACAGTACAGTAAAAATTAGACAAAAAAATTACCGGATTTATTAGAATTTAAAGAACATTAAAGAAAAAAAAAGGAAAATTAGTGAAAATTATTTAGGAAAAATAGGGTTTTTTTTTAACCCATCGGAGTATATGATATATTTTAACAAAGACAAAAAAAATGACGTCATATTTCAAAAAATGACGTCATATTTTCCTAAATTGTTGCAAATCAGCTCATTTTGTCTTCCCCCCCCCCCCCCCCCCCAATTATCCCTCAAACTTATCAAATTACACCTCAAACTTAAATAAATAAATGTTGTAAAATTAACCACTAATTAACCGTTTAATAAATTTTCACTTTAAATATTATTATAAAATATGTTCAATAAGTTATAAAAGGATATGTTATTAAATTAATTTTTTGAGAAAATATGACATCATAACTAATTTTTCTGGTCGAAATTTATTAATTTTGTAAAAATAATTCTATAACTAATGTGTGCATTAAAATTTTATTTGATTTTCCCACTACTTTCCATCAAAATTAATTAGTAAATTAATAAAATAAAACGCAATTTGATGAAATTTATTTTTTAAAAAAATTGGGAATGATTTTTTTTTTTTTTTTCTGACGACAAATTACCCAACCTAGTGGGACCCGCAAAAATTTGATATTTAAGAAAGAGGACAAGCTAATCCCAAAGCCCACCACGTATGGAGAGTGTTCCTTAGAGTTCGGTTCACGTGGCAGACATGAAAATGATCCGGTTTCGTTGCCGCGCTCGACTTTCCAAATCGGTAAATCTCCATTTCCAAAAAAGCTTCACAAATCCCATCATCTAACGAACTTGATCCTCATTTTCATCACTGCGCCATTTCTTTCAGGTCTCTCAGCAATCTGATCACTTCCAGCTTTGAAGATTCGAATATGATCCGTTCTATACCGCTCCACCATTCAGCTCCTCTTCAGCTTCCTCTCTTTGCATCATCCTGCACCGGAGCTGCTCATTCCGTTCAGTTTCGGTATTTTTCATCGATCTATGGCCGTATTTCTGTTTCTTTCTTCGGTTTCGTTATTGGATTCTTTAATCGGAATGCAATGTCGTCCTAATTGATATGGAGTTCTATTGATTTATTTTTTTGTGAGGTGTATAGGTTGTTTCTTTTTGTCTCTTTGACTTTATTTTCCGTATTTGTTTGATTAGATTGAAGCCGCAAGGGAAGGGAGCTCCCGGAAGCAGCAGCAGCCAAGAGGTTTTTAGTGAGGTATGGTGATATCCACAACTTATGTCTCGTTTCTTTCAACTTGTGATCAATGATTTATGTCTTTGAGTGACTTGGCTGAGCTTTTCTGCTTAGATTAGACAAAGCAAGGAGGCGTCAAGATTTGCACTGTAAGTGCATTTGGTCGTCGTGATCAAGATCGTGTGCTGGAGGTTCATACTCATTCCTTATGGCCGTGTTTGCTTTTTAGTTCCATCTTGCATTTATTGTAGGGAGAACGAAATGATGTTTGCAAATTAATCAATCTCTCATCGATTAAGAAAAGCTATTTTGGACGGAGAAGAGATAAAATTACAATGGATTTGTGATGAAAATAAGTTTAAAATGGACATAAGTATCCAAAATGAACGTGGGATATCCAGTTGTTTGCGGAACATCACTGTAGTTAGTGGTTCTCCATGAATGGTAATTCAGCAGTTACTTTATTTTCAGATTATGAAGCTTCGGCTTTACTTCAAGGACCACTTTTCTGTGGCAAATGATATTCCATTATGATAGTAAATTGCAATTTATGCCAAGATTGATAGTGAGGAAATGAGGACGTGTTTGCAATTTTCCTCTGCATTATATATAATAATGTAGGGCCCCTTTATATGGTTAGAAATTGCTATCTGATTTTGGTTTTATTTAAGCCAAAGATATGTTTCGTGGCAATGAATCTTTAGCAGTACCCTACATTTAACATGGCACATGGTTTCTGTTTGCAACATCAGCAAGAAGCCCCTGAAAATTTGGACACTGGCCCGATGTTGAAAATAGTCCCAGGCCAAGCATTTCCCTTAGGCGTTTCAGAAGTCGACAACGGGATCAATTTTGCCATTTTCTCACAGCATGCTACCGCTGTCACCATTTGTTTATCATTTAATGAGAGGTGCATTTCTAACTTGCATTATATATTGAGATTAAAATGCCGCTTGTAGACTTTTTGCTTTAAATTTTGGGTACGGTGCAAAAGCATTTATTAAGATATCAACTTGCAATTTGCAATGGATATTTATCATCCATGACCAACTTCCACTGGTCTGGCTTGGGGTTGAAAGGATGTGATGCTTGGAATACAAAAGTTATACCAATTGAAATGGTCTCTATCTCTTTCTTCAACATAATATTTGCATGAAATTTCACATGTTTCTCTCTCTCTCTCTTGGTGGTTGAGGTTATCTTCTTGAATATTCATTTGCTTGTCAGTTTAGTAATATTAGCATTTTCCCCCGTCTTTTTCCTGTTCATTCTTTCAACTTCAAGCTTTTGATGTTAATGTTGGCCCTTTCAGGATTGATGATAGAACGCTGGAGTTCAAATTGGACCCTGATGACAATAGAACTGGAGATATTTGGCATATTTGTATACAGGTTTGCAGTAAAAATATGTTGATTAATTTTGCAGTGCTGTTGCTTTAATTTGTTTACAGTTATCATTTTTCGTCACTGAAACTTATTTGGAATCTCATGTTATATTCCTTTCTAGTATTCAGAAGGTAAAACACATTGTTTCATGGGTTTTTATAGTTGCATGTGAGAATGTAACATTTTGCTTTCTGATTTGTACTATGTTGCTTGTTGGCAATCGGAAGAAAGGCTTCTAAATCACTTATTAAAAATTGCTCGAAAAGTTACTGGAGTCTCGGTTTTAGTGGGCAAGGGAATTGAACTAATGGAGTCACTTATGCAGGGATGGTTGAACATGATTTGCACCGTCAGAATCAAAATTCATTTACATTTGAAAATCTGATTAGTTCTCTACCTTGCAATTTTGACTAATTGGTTTCGCAGTTTACTCTTATTATTCTCCATAGTCCGTTTGGCTCTTCTGTACACCGAAAGCCCTCATCTTCCTTGATTCTTGCAGGTTTTAGTATATTGATCGGCTTTGGTTGGATTGCTACTTCAAGCAGTTTCTTTTAATTTTGATGGTTTGATACAGTCTGATTGTTGAATAGAATTATGGAATATAGTTCATACATTTGTTTATAAGAATGATATTTAATTTTTTGTTGTAGTTCATATAACACGTGACATCAATTTGGTATACAGGGTCATGCTGCTCCATTGTGCTTTGCATACTCTTTCTACTTTCATATTTGTTAATGATAGTTGTGCTTATTTTAAATGTAGTCACTTATAAGCTGTACGGAACAGTTTTGTGGCCATTAGGTTTGAAGATGGTATAATAATTGCATGCACAATAATCAATCACCTGTCAAAAGAGTTCGAAACACACAAATGCACATGGACACAAGCACTAGTTTTCCTTCTTCATTTTCTATCTTTTTTTTTAAAAAAAAAAATACATATAATTGTTATTATATAATAAATGGGGGTAATCCAGTGTGTGTGCATCTTATTCCTTTTATTTGGTCACGTAACACCATTTTTATCGTTTTCTTTTTGTTGTGATGTTGGTTATCTAGAGAAATTTCCTTAGACCTTTGTTTGAGTTCGGCTCCTTCTCTGTTTAGTTTACATGTAAAGAAAATGATGTGTGTTTTACAATTTGTTTGTGCTTTTTGAGCAGGATTTGCCTCGGAAAAATGTCCTATATGGCTATAGGATTGATGGTCCTCAAGGTTGGCATCATGGCCATCGGTTTGATGACAGCATTGTGCTTCTAGATCCTTACGCAAAGTTTGTTGAAGGTCGAAGATACTTTGGGGGTGAAAATAAGTCATCTGGTTTTCTTGGGACCTATGATTTCGATAGCTTGCCTTTTGATTGGGGAGATGACTATAAGCTTCCTAATATACTAGAGGTAAAAGTTTCTTATCTACTGCTAGAATAATTTGGAGGTGCATGCACTATTGTGTGTGTGTGTGTGTGTGTGTTTTTTTTTTTTTTTTTTTTTTTTTTTTTTTGTTAATGTTAGGGTATATCTTTTACCTGAATAAATGCATTAACACATTTATCTGTAAAATATTAGGCAGAGATTAAGGGAGTGAGATACACGTGTTAGGTTTTCTTTACCCAAGTATTACTTTAGTGTTCAATTGCAAGATTTATTAGTAATACCTTAGAATTCATTTGGAGAGCTTTGCTTTTGTCCTTGGCGTCAATTCTGTGCCTTTTTAGCCTTATGGGACTTGAATAATATTTTGGGGTCTGGTCTACGATACAATAAGGTTTTGGCATCTCAATGGTTTTGGGTCAATTGTTTGTGTGATGATGGAGAAAGTTGTCTCAGATTCTTTGTTTTGGGATGAAGGCCATTTCTTTCTACAAGCGAGTTATTTCCTAGAATATTTGGTTAGAAAGAAATAAGAGAACCTTTTGGGGTATTGATATTTTGTGGGAAGACAATTAAGCTTCGGCTCATTTTAAGCTCAAACATCTTTTGCTATTACCGTCGTCTTGATTACCAACATTTTTAAGTCCTAGTCCTTTTCATTTTTAAGTCCCGGTGTTTGTTAAGTCCTAGTGACCTCCTCTCTCTCTCTCTATATATATATCTATCTATCTATCTATCTTTTTTATTTTCTGCCTTCTTTTGTACTTTCATTTATCTCATGAAAACTAGTTCGTCTATAAAGGAAAGTGTTAGCCTTGTCAAGTAATTTTACTGCACGTGAATTCTTTCATTGCTTCTCCCACATTATTTTATTTTTCTCAAGAATATTCATATTTGTGTTTTACATATTGACATACTATGTATTTTCAAACTTATATGCAGAAAGATCTTGTAATATATGAAATGAATGTCCGTGCATTCACAGCTGATGAATCTAGTGGCTTGGCTTCAAGCATACGGGGCAGTTACCTGGGTGTTATTGAAAAGGTAGAGGTTATTGTTTAAAGCATAGTGCCGGGATTGTTTGTGCCTTTCTTTTTCTCACAAGTTTTAATTTAGCAAGAATCATGATGAAAGTATGGTATATGGCACATACAATAATTCTGCTAGTGTCTTCTCTTAGTAGAGATAGCACAGCAATTGTGTAATGATTTACTGCGTTACATTCTCTATCATACAAATCGTCATATCTCTGTCATATCTCTAGATCGCTGACTATGACCGAGGGAAGGAAAAGACTGTTGTGCTTATAGCATTGTAGAAGCTTTTAGAATGTACTTGACTTCTATCTGTAATGTTGTAGACCTTCAACTACTTGGAATGGCAGAGTTGTCTTTATGGCGTACGGTTATCTTTTTTAAAATAGAAATTTATATTGGCAAGAGAAAAATTGAAAAAGAAGAGGAGATATCTCCCCAGACGTCCAAATGGGTTACAAAAAGGCCTCCCAATTGGTAAAGATATGCAAAAAGTCACAATTACAAAATTCAGCGGAGAGGAAACACCAAGAAGAAGAAAAAGTTATCATTAGGTCCTAAAAGAAGGTCCCCTGTGCTTGACTCAATCCCCTTGAGAATCTGTTGATTCATTCCGAACAACAACCTCCAAAGATTGGCAACCATGGCATCAGACTAGATAATTCTAGCATGACGACTGAATTGGGGCACTAAAATAAGTTGAGCGAAGGAGCTATCAAAAGTCCTGGGGAAATGAACGATGGTCTTAATGACATACTACAAAAATAATATTTAGCATGCTAAGACATAGATCTGTTTTAACTTTATCATCAGAGTTCATATATGGGTGCTTTAGAATCTTGTTCCCATTAGGCTTAAATTTTTTTTTTCTTCAATCAGAAAAGAGAAAAGTTAAGTGAGTATTCTTGGTTTAAGGATATGCTGGAAGAAAGAAATATGACCATTGCAATTTGTGAGTTCCTAAACCCAGACTTCTTTAGATTTTTTTGGTGATAAATAATTTAGAACTCGTAGGTGTCTTAGAAATTTGTCGGAATATCAGATAACTGTGGGAGAATTTTTCTTTTCTCATGTAAAAATTCCTACTACTTTTTATATTTTGTCTTATTACCCTAGCTTGGTATAGCTGGTTTATTTTGGTTTCAATCTAACCTCTTCTCTGGGTGACAAAATATACAAGCCATTTTTTGTTGTTGTTTCTTGTATTTTCTTCATCTGTAATATACAAACCTAGACTGCAAAAAGTATTCATTGAATATTAACGGTGAAATAATTTCTCATTTTGCCTGTTTATAAAATCATTGCCACAAAAAATTTCTGTGTTAATAATTTCCTTTTGCTAACAAATTAGTAAGTTCCCGACTCTACAGAGGAAATGATACATCTGCCATTTGATAATTTGGAAATTTACTAGTACTCTTTTTTCTTTGCCTCTTTCGCAATTTCCCTTCTGTAAAAATTTATATATGTGATCTTTTACTTTCCCAATTTTGAAGATTCCGCATCTGCTAGAGCTCGGTGTCAATGCAGTTGAATTATTGCCTGTCTTTGAGTTTGATGAGTTAGAGTTCCAAAGGCATCCAAACCCCAGGAATCATATGGTAAATTTTATGCAATAACTTGATTATCTTCTACTGTTGACTACTGAAAATCATCACTATCTTTGTTGTGAAATGCTTATATCAGAGGTCTTGTACAACATTCTTCATTTGAATTGGTGGTACCCACAAGCCTGAAAAATTGGTTTTTGGTTTTTGTAGGTGTCATGGCTATAGAGATAGAGGAAATTTTTGCACTTGGAATGATGTTTTTTAGATAATTTTGGTAAACGAAAATTTCAGTGAAGTTCATATTGATAAATATTTTAACCCCCTTTAAAAGCCAAAAAGACTAAGACTAGGGGCTCAACTTAACCTGCAAATTCTGATATGCCCAAATGCCTAAAATAATTTGTTCTTCTTTCATGTCTTTGTTGGGTGGAGTCATCGTGTGTCATTATCCATACTTCTTTATTTGTGGTGATGATAAAAACTTTCAGAAAGGTACACAAAACAATCTTATGGTTTAGAAATGTGTTGCTGAATAAAATTTGAATAATAATTTGTAAGTTATTCTTTGTTTCGTAGTGAGAATTATACTCCATTGTCACTTTCTTTGTAACTTGGCCTATATGCCTACTCTTATTTAAAGATCAATACGTGGGGCTACTCCACAATCAACTTTTTTGCGCCAATGAGTCGATATGCTAGTGCTGGTGGTGGACCTCTTAATGCTTCGCGGGAATTTAAAGAAATGGTTAAAGCCTTGCATGGTGCTGGGATAGAGGTAAATCATGTATATGATCATTTAATGTACACATAGATGGGATTTTACATCTGATTCAGTTCTCTGTCACTTTATTGGCAGTATCTTTCCTTAATATATTTTGTATCTGTACTTTATTGTGGACTGAGGTCTTTTTCTTGTTGCAGGTCATTTTGGATGTTGTGTACAACCACACTAATGAGGCTGATGATGTATATCCATATACCACTTCATTTCGTGGCATTGATAATAAGGTTTTGTACTCAACTCTTTAGTAAGTTTGTTGTGCAAGTACAAATACATTAGCTTGGGTAATCTTGCTAGTTTCTACTAACAGTAAATAGTATGTTGGAATTTTCTAAATTTCTCATCAACTTCTTTTGTAGGTTTATTACATGTTGGACCTAAGGAATAATGGTCAATTTTTGAACTTCTCTGGCTGTGGTAAATTGGTTCTCTTGGGATTATGCTTATAAAAATGGAAGCTTTACTCTGAATGCATAACTCTGTTTCTTCAATTTATATTTTTAAGTTTAGTTTTGAACTTCGCTCGTCTTGAGTTACTTGGTTTCCCTTTTTTCTTTTTTTGCAGGCAACACCTTAAACTGTAACAATCCAGTGGTCATGGAACTAATTCTTGACAGCTTAAGGCACTGGTATGGAATTCACGCTAGCTTCCTCAGGAACTTATTTGGACGAAATTGATCTATATTTCACTGTGAAACATGCTTTTCAAATATGATTCTGCATACATAACCTTTTATTATTATTTTATTTTTAATAAGAAACAATTTCATTGATATATGAAACTTCCAAAATAAAAAAAGAAAAAAAAAAGGGAGCAAAAATCCCCTATCCAAAGGAGTTAAAAGACTTATCTTACTGGACAAAATATTAGATAAGCAGAGTGAAAAAGAGGTGGTTATTTACACCAAGTAATTGCAAGAAACATGACGTGATTGAAAATCTCCCAAAAGATACCTCTTTGCCTACAAAAAGACCTCTTGATTAACCGATCAGAAGAAGGCCCTGTTAATGTTCAACCAAAGAGCTCTTTCTCCTTTTTAAGTGGGTGTCCAAGCAAATGAGCAACAGACTCTCAGGCAGGCACCTTAGAGTTTTAAATATGTAATTTTGTGTCATATTTTACCGTGTACGGAGTCCACTTTATGCTGCTTGAAATTGAAAAACATTATTAATGTGAAGTCAGGTGCTGCTGCTTAGGATTTGATGTGCTTAAAAAGAAAAGAAAACAAACAAATAATATTATAATCCTTGTACTTGAACTACATATTTTTTTATCACTCTATTCTTAGTTCCTATATTGTGTACGTACTACAGCGCTTGTCTTTTTTTTTTTTTTTTTTTTTTCTTTTTTCCTTCTGCATTTTATCCTTACCACTGAATTTCAGGGTGGTTGAATATCACGTAGATGGTTTTAGATTTGATCTTGCTAGTGTTCTTTGCCGGGGACCAGATGGTGCTCCACTTAGTGCTCCCCCACTCATAAGGGTATGTAAATTCGTGTACGTGTTTTTTTCTGTTAACCTGCGTATTTGACATTTAATTCTGTATCTGGAAGGAGAGAAGCCAAAAATATTTTGCGCAAAGAACTTGTTGCTGAAGTCTATTTTACTTCTTTTTGGATCCTTTTGATAAAGTAGTCTACTTTTATTTTCTATTTTTACGGCGGTAGGTCTAGCGTCTAGCAGGAAAGGTTATATAGTCAGTAGGGAGGGATAGTATAATAAGAGTGCATTTGCTAAGAGTTTGATAGAGACCACTAGTTTTGAAAATAGAGAAATGGGGTCTGACGGATAAGGTAAGATGGATAATTTTGTGGCTGTTTGGTTTGAGCTTGCTCAAGGAGGGTTGCTTTTAATTTCCTTGAATTACTTGAGACGCTCTTCATCTTTCTATAGTTTTTCTTATTCTTTACAATTTCAAATTTTTTTTCCTATTCCTATCTTTTGATTGTTCAAATTTGCAATTTTTATAATTTCAGTCTTACGATTTTGCATACTCCTATTCTAATTACTTATACATTCTACTTACCTGTGAAATTAACTGTATGTTTGGTGTAAGTTTAGCCATCTTCATTTGCTTCGTTGTCCTCTTGTTAGTTTAATTTTATTTTAGCATAAGTCAGGTAGATATGGTACAAGATTGATATTTTTGTTGGTTCAGGCAATATCAAAAGATGCTATCCTATCAAGGTGTAAAATAATTGCAGAACCATGGGATTGTGGAGGTCTTTATCTTGTTGGTAGATTTCCAAATTGGGATCGGTAACTATCTACTTCCCTCTGCATTATTAATTATGAGTTTCAATATATCTTTTGTTAGAGTTAAATGTCAGAAATATATATATATCTTCTGTTTGATTACCGTTTATTTTATTACAAGCGTAAGCTTTTAAAATTAGTAATATTTTAGCATGCGAGGTAGGAATTAACCTAACTGACATTTGATGTTCTGCATGAAATATATATGTTCTTCCTTTTCTTTTTCTTATTGTATATTTTATCGAGCATCAGGTTTTTTTGCCCCAAACTTGAAACTCTAAAAGTCTAGTCAAATCCTTCTACATTTTTGTAAACATGTTCATGATTTTACACATTGTTAGTTTAACATTTAATGAATATTGTCATGTTAGGCAAGTTTAATTTTATGCATGCACACCAGGTCTGTTCTTTTTTTTTTGTTTGTTTTGTTCTTTTTTTTTTTTAATTTTAAAATTGAAGCATCAATCCATTTTTAGTACATTCATTCATGCAGGTGGGCTGAATGGAATGGAATATACCGTGACGACATTAGAAAATTTATCAAGGTAATATTGAGTGGGAACACTGTTTGTTTCTTTCTTTCCTTCGTTTTTTAATTGCTGATGTGTGAGGAATTTATTTTCATAATCATATAATTTTTTTAAGGTGAGGATCTAAATATTTATATAATTTTGGATTTCAGGATATAGGCATTAATATCATCTTCAATAAAGTTCTTGCTGTATGTGTAACAATGCAGAAACTTAAGAAACAGAGTTAATTTTATTAATCTGATAAGTTTCATGTTTATGAGTGAAGGAGGCCATAAGTAGGTCACTAACTAATGTTAAAAACCTGCTAAACAGGTAACCACAATGAACCCCCAGTTGTCTAACTGTACAGTAAATATTTGAATACTCAGTAACTAACAATAGCACAGAAAAAATTTAGTACATCAAATTCCTTCCCTTTAGAAACTTGCGTCTGAGTTTTAGCGTTAATTGAAAACTATCTGAAGGGCATTACTCTTTGAGTAATAGCCGCACTGAATATGGGGAATATGAAATCCAGTTGGTAACTCTACCCTATTGGCTGTTCTTCCCTTTGGAAAGATATATATTTGATATGATATTAAGATTACTTCTCTTGTAACATACCTTAATAATTTTTCTTAAACCTTTTCCCATTTTAGGGCGACTGTGGCATGAAGGGAAGCTTTGCAACTCGAGTTTCTGGGTCTTCTGATCTTTACAAAGTAAGTTTCGGCTTTCTTTTAATTTATGCTTGGTGAGAATAGATTCAAGTGTGTTGTGATATGGGATTATAGTGGGGAACGTTGGCTATGTTACTTGGCCCCTGGATGTGTCCCTGCAATAAAATATTGGTTCTAATTGTGTATATCCTTCTGTATCTTCACTATTATTTAATACTTAACCTCTTCCTACTTTATCAATAGATATATACAAGCTCTTTGAAATATCTTGTTTAGGCTTTTCACTTTTTCCTACAGGTGAATAACCGTAAGCCTTATCATGGTATTAACTTTGTTATTGCTCATGATGGATTTACACTTCGTGATCTAGTTTCTTACAATGTCAAGGTATGTATGGTTGTCATTTACCCATTTTCTTTTGAATTGATCCTCTAATCTGTAATCTGATTTTATGTTCTCATTTGTGTAGCACAATAATGCCAATGGAGAAGGTGGAAATGATGGATGCAATGATAACTTCAGCTGGAATTGTGGTTTTGAAGGTATGCAAGGGACCATACTTTTGGTTGATTGCGGTTCTTTTTAATTGGTCTATTGGTGTATTGCTAACTAGTCAGTTGAGTTCAATGCAACGTTGCTTTGTTATTAATGCTCGAAAACACTATCAATTTATTTTATGTTTTTTCCCAGAAGGAATTGAATAAAAAAATCAAGTTAAGCTGCATCCACACTTCACGTGCCTTGCAACATGGAAAACAAGCTTTCTAGGCTTTCATTCACGTTTTAAACTCAGCTTCATCATTTCTAATAATAAAGTTTCATTAGGGATCATACATATAATTGTTTTTCAATGACTATTCATATGACAGGAGAAACGGAAGATGCAAATATTAGAGCTTTGCGCTCAAGGCAAATGAAAAACTTCCATTTGGCACTAATGACATCTCAGGTATAACATTTCCAAAACCCTTCCCCTGACCAAAGTTTCCTTTGGGTCTCGAGCCTTGTGCAACAAAGATTTTCTTTACTGCTAGATATGGCAAGCTTTGAAATTCTTAGATCTGGATGTTTTTCATCGTTTCTTCATCTGTTTCTTTCTTTTTCTCTTTTTTCAAAGTTAGATTGAGGGGATGATACTCTTTTCCACTCCTCGTTTTTAAGTTGTTTCTGGATAGAGAAGCTTTGTTTCTCTGGTGGTGTGTACTTTTTCTTATTAAATATCTCTAACGTGGTTCTGGAAATGTTGAGGTTCTATCTCTCTCTTTTTAAATTATTGGGACCAATGTTAGTTTCTGGTTGCTTTTTTTCAGGGAACACCAATGATGTTAATGGGGGATGAGTACGGGCATACTCGTTATGGAAATAACAATAGCTATGGACATGATACAGCTCTTAACCATTTTCTTTGGGGACAGGTCTTTGTTATGTCACTAACCTTCCTAATGTATAGTCGAAGTTCATATAACAACTATTCATGTTTTTGGTCTGTAGTTAGAGGCACGGAAGAGGGATCACTTCAGATTTTTCTCTGAAGTGATAAAGTTTAGAAGGAAGCATCCCCATTTATTCAGTCGGGAAAATTTTCTCGGCGAGGTGATTTCTCTCCACTTTTTTCCGCCCTTCAAAATATGCTCCTCTTGGGATTAACAGAGGATTCACTGCAGAATGACATAACTTGGCATGAAAGCAATTGGGATAATCCTGAAAGTAAATTTCTTGCCTACACGTAAGCACTCTTGAATTATGCTAAACTCTAAAATGCATGTTTGTTTCGTCAAGTCCATTATGCATGAGGTGCAAATTTCAGCAGCATTTTAATGTTGATTTTATTACTGAATAAGCAAAAACAGCACACTCCCACCACATCGTGCTTGTACTGAGCAACTAATATAATGGACGTGTATGGACCTCAATTGAGTATCACCTACCATAGAGATTGAACATGAACTCTTATTGTCATTCAATCTAGGATAGTATTGATAGCTTAGTGTGAACAGCGCCCTTGTGAAACCAATGGAAAGAAGCCCTTGGTACTTGATTAAATAGTTAAGATTTTGATGCATAGCTTGTGTTATTGTTTGTAAATGCCTATTGGCCTTTTGCTGGTATGCATAGGAGGATTTGACTCTATAATCTGCATTTAGTACCTTTCCTCGCCTTCCCTCCCAAAAGAACAAAAATAGATAGGAGAAAAATGAACCGGCAGGTCTTAGAGAACAGGTTTGTCAAAGATGTGTATATGTATACTCACTTAACGGATATCAAGCCATGGAACTTTATGCTATGTTTAGCCCATCTTCTTGGGACTGGCTTCATGTAGATGTGCACAAAATTGGTCATGCAAACTGTTTTGGGAATCTATGTTCTATGTTTTGAAGATTTCTAGTATTTACAGGCTTCATGATGGTAATGGAGAAGACGTTTACTTGGCATTCAATGCTCATGATTATTTTGTCGGTGTTTCATTACCCTCTCCTCCAACAAAGCGAAAATGGTTTCGTGTGGTTAGTTTCTCTCTTGCCATTTTGTTGCTTCTAATTTCTGTCCAACTTCCTTACTTGAAAAATATAGAGTTGCTTTAGGCTTGAATTAACTTGGTAGAACTGCATATTTTTCAAACCGTGTTCGTGAATGAGTTTTTATGGTTTTTCGCTTCTCATGCAGGTGGACACCAATCTGGAGTCTCCTCAAGACTTTGTATTGGATGGCGTTCGGGGCATTGGAAGCACCTATAATTTGGCTCCCTATTCCTCAATTCTTCTGAAAGCCAAGTTAGAAAATGAACTTCTTTGATACTAACTCTATAATTAATCAAACCATTATTAGGCAGATGAATCAAGTTCTGTACAACATGACAATCGAAGTATCGTGGAAGAAATAAATTATGCAATCTAATGGAGGACGTGTAGAGCTATCCTCGGCATGGAATTCAGGTACCTGTTTTATGTTTATAGCATATTGGGAAATTTTTTCTTTTTCTTCTGAAACAGATTAGAGTGTTGTTCATTGTTGCAATTACTTTCAACAATTAGATATAAGTGAATAAAATTATGATCATTAGGTATCTATTTTAGAATGTCTTTTTTATGATTTTGTTACTTTCGTCTTTGACCGATTGAAATGCATCCTTCTAAAATAAATGGAAGTCTTAGCAAACTTCTTTTCCTCGATCTTGATTCATGTAGAAACTTGATCTTGATTCAGGTAGAAACTCAATCTTGATTCGGTAGAAACTCGATCTTGATTCGTGTAGAAACTCAGGATCTATGGTCCTAGTTGAACTGAACTAAAGAGAACAAAGTTCATACCGGTATAATTTCTTAGTTGAGTGAAATACCAGAGAATTAGGTACCATATGAGCAGGTCCGACAAAATCTCTGTATAACCTCCTCAATTTCTCCATAAAAGAGCTAGATTAATTTTAACCCTTGGTATTGAAAAGAAATTGTTAGGAATACAAACATTATCATTCATTAGTTAGAAGTGAGCCTCGATTTCTTAGCAATATGGTTTGGGTGATAAAGATCACAGCCACTACTGTTCTTTCTAATAGAAAGATTATGAGGATAGCTCGAGACATCTTTATCGTAGGAGATAGCTCAAGGGATCTTTATGATGTGATAAAGAGTGGTCTTCATCAACTATTTCACGTTCATGGATCGAACTCTAATAGAAGGTTCTCCGAACCAAAGAAAAATAGAATTAGAACAAGTTCTTAACCTAGTAAAACTGGATGGTTATCATTTGGTACTTTGTTCAACGACAACATTATAAACTCTAATAGAATGTTCTCCGAACAAAAGAAAAATAGAATTAGAACAAATTCTTAACCTAGAAAAATTAGATGGTTATCGTTTGGTACTTTGTTCAACGACAAAATTATAAACTCTAATAGAATGTACTCCGAACAAAAGAAAAATAGAATTAGAACAAATTCTTAACCTAGAAAAACTGGATGGTTATCGTTTGGTACTTTGTTCAACGACAAAATTATAAACCGTCCCGTGAAATTTATGTTAGTGTTATGTCAAGTAAAATGAATACAATATTATTAGATAAGTAATCATATGGAAATCTAGACTACAACAACAGCGTACAGCCCTACAGGTTATATATATAAGTAAGAGATTAGGGATCACAGCATTCAAGTCTCCAAAACTTAACCATATAAGTAAGAGATTAGGGATCACAGCATTCAAGTCTCCAAAACTTAACCAATAAGGGAAGAAATGAATAAAGTTGAAAAAGGTCAAAAAAAAGATAAGGGTAAGAAACACGTGTCAAGAAAATTTGTGGGAAACAAATATGTAGGGTTGAAAAAGGCAGGGGACAGCTGCCCTCTTGCTATTTCTGTAGGAAAAAAAGGTGTTTTTTTTTAGGTGATAGTGGTGACTGGAGACTGGTGCTTTCCTTAACCACAATACGTGGAATGTCACAAGGAGTGACAATGTCGTAATTATTCTATTCCTGCTTTTTGCCTGTGACAACTATCATCTCGACCGGCCCACTCGGTGACAACCCAATTGCCACTATCAATAGCTGCCCTGCCCTTCCCCTCTTCTTTTCTACAACTAGATTCAATAATGGCTTTAGGCCTCCGGTCCCTTAAAATACAGGACACTGTTCTTGGCCTATGATTTTGTTTATTAGTGTTGGGGAAAAGTTATGTTTAAATCTCCAATATTTAAGTGCTTAGAAACTTCTCTTTCATTTTTTTTTCACTTTAAAAGCTTTAGGTAATTGAAACTTTTAAATGTTAGGAATTAAAACATATAATATCGGGAGGAGGTGAGTTAAACCCTACTATAGATCTAACTTTGGTCTTTGAGTATCGTAGTTGTTCTGATATTTTTATTTTTATTTTTTGTTTTTCTTTCTAACCCGTTCTTTTTTACGTATCGAGTTTCTTGTTCTTTTTAGTTCAACAATATGGGAAATGGGTTCTCGAACTTTTGATCTCTTCATCAAATTTTTATATTTTATATCAGTTAAATTATGCTTACGTTGGTTAGTTTATTTGTTTTAGTGTCAACACCACTATAGCTCCTAATCCGTTACCTCCTTAAACAAATAGAACAAAGGACGACTATAATAGTGGGTTCATTTCTAGAAATAAAATATAGTTTTGTCGACTACGAGCCTTACCATGAAGATAAAAGAAAAATTATATTATGAAGATAATATAAAATACACATTGTGGAAATTCAAGAAATAAATTAACTTAGTTCTTGGTATTCATGTTGCATAAATTTGTATGTCAACTCCTTGTTGTAAGCAATGAATCAGTTGGATTGTTCTTCTTATTCTTTGTCGTAGTGGTTCAAGAACAAGGAGGAAGTGGGACGATCTCAAGAATATTTTTGTGCATTAATGGTGGGACAATTGTGTGGGTAAATGATCAAATTCTTTGCCCCAAAATCCCACTGTTCCTTCTTCACTCAACATCATATATTTGGGAACAATTCTTCTTGGTAATTTCAATTTTACTGTTTAAATATCTGCCATTAACCCTAGGTAATTTAAATTTTATCCATGTTTTACCAAAAATAAAATATCATTTTGGTTTACATAATTTAAAATTGGTCCTATTTTATAGTTATTGTTCTTTTAAATGTCTAAATTTAACTAAATGATTAAAAAGATTAATTATTTATTATTTAATCCTGCTAGAGTAACGAACTGATGTTACCTCGAGTAATTTTATAATATAATTTTATTATTCAGAATTATGTAATAAAAAAATTAAATATTTAAAATTTTCAAAAAAGACATTTACCAAGTTCTAGTCGAAAAAGACATTCTTTTACTTCAGTTAAGCCACACATAAAATTTTGTATCTATTTTATCCTAATATTATATAAAGAAATCGATCCCTTTTTTTATTATTATTCGTTGAAAATCTTTCTTAGCAGCACTCTTTTTTATTCCTTGCAATTCTTTTTCACCTGACAATTTTAAATATTTAAAATCTACATAATATTAATTTTATAATTTTCTCCTTAAAAAAATAATCTTAAATAGGGTGGAAACTTCACTCTAATATAAGACGCATTTTAAAACTATTGGTAGTGATACGTACAGACAATATCTACTAGCAATAGGCTTGGGCTGTTACAAATGATATCAGACAATAATATCTACTAGCAATAGGCTTGGCTGTTACAAATGATATTGGGCTGTTACAAATGATATCAGACAATAATATCTACTAGCAATAGGCTTGGCTGTTACAAATGATATCAGAGCCACAATAAGCAGACAATATTTACTAGCAATATTTACTAGCAATAGGCTTGGGCTGTTACAAATGATATCAGAGCCACAATAAGCAGACAATATTTACTAGCAATATTTACTAGCAATAGGCTTGGGCTGTTACAAATGATATCAGAGCCACAATAAGCAGACAATATTTACTAGCAATATTTACTAGCAATAGGCTTGGGCTGTTACAAATGATATCAGAGCCACGATAAGCAGACTTGGGCTGATATAAATGATATCAGCCTATCAGAGCCACAATAAGCATACAATATTCAGCCTATCAGAGCCACAATAAGCGGACGATATCTACTAACAATAAATTTGGGTTTGGGCTGATGATATCAGCCGGACATTCTCTATAGTTGCCCTAGCTCTCTTTTGGAATGGTCAATCTAGTTTCACCTTACCAAATTTCTCCCACAGCTAAATTGCATTTTTTAAATAATATATTATTATTGCAATAATAATATTTTTTTAATTAAAAGAAAACTCATAAAGGGTACTAGGTCCGTTATCCGTTACCGTTAATTAAAAAGTTTTTATGGCCTCGTGATGATCAAACCTTAAACCCTTAGACAGCTCTTAACACCGTCAAAACTAACTCTAGCCGACGCGGCAACTCCTCAGTTTCCCTTCTTCCCTTCAGAATTCACACGCGCCGACGCGTGTGTTTCTATATATATATATATATATATTTATAAGCCTTTGTAGAACCCTCGTCTTCTCTCATCCTCAATCTCTGCAACTGAAACTTCCCTTCCATCTTCCATTTTCGTCTTCTTCCCTCTTCTCTTTGCATTTTTACGGCCATGGCTTCCTCCTCCGCCTTTGTCTTCGTCGTCCTCGTCGCTTTAATCGCCGGCTCTTTGGGCCAGGCTCCGGGCGCTGCACCGGCCTCTTCTCCAACCAAGTCGCCGCCGGTCTCCTCGCCTAAATCGGCTCCTTCGCCTACTGTGGCGACTCCTCCGGCTTCATCACCGTCGTCGTCCCTTGCTCCGAGCGGCGCGGCTCCATCTCCTTCCACTGGAACTTCACCACCTGCTATGTCGCCGGCTACTTCTCCACCGGCTCCGCCTACTGCTCCTTCGGAGTCACCAGCACAAACTCCAGTTCCAAATCCTTCGATCTCAACTCCTCCTGCTCTGGCTCCGTCGCCAGCCTCCACTCCTGGCAATGGTGGTGCTGTGAACAGAATCGCCGTCTCTGGATCTATCATCGTGGCTGTAATTTCCTCTGCTCTACTGCTTTAAATGTAATCGGTCTGTCTTCACTCTTGGCTCTCCTCTGGAGCCGCAGATCTTAGGGTTTCATTATCGGCATTAGTCTTTGCTGTAGTTTTCTTAGTATATTTTTTATTTACTTTTATTTTTGGTGTACTTAGGATCCGAGAGGATTAGACGGTGACCGCTTCATGATTGTTGTCATTTATTTGGATTTCTTGGTTTTACTGTGCTCGAGTCGATTTGCTTCACTCTCATTGTCATTACTATTACTTATTAGATCTCATATTCTCTCTTAATCTGCCGGATCTCTGTGTTTTCATTTTCCTCCATCTACTGAATTTCCGCACATCGAAGCGACGGTAGCGGCGGCGCCACGGCGGCGAAGGTACAGAACTATGTTAAAAACTTTAGAATTAACTTTAGGGGGAAGGTGATAATAATGGAGTCGAAGACAGCTGGTGATTGTGAATATTTCTGTTAGGCATATCCCTCTTTTTCTATTAAAATTGGGGATTCATAATGAAAAAGGAACCAAACAAACGCAAAGGGGTTGTAGGCTGTCGCTTTGTGCGCGCCTACGCTTTCCCCATGTGCCTTTCACCAGTACTTCGTCTTTTTCAAAAGAAAACGCGAACAGGTTCCCCCCTTTGGGCCCACTGCTTTTGGGCCCTGGGCCCATTTGGCCCATTTAATTTCTTCTTTCATGGTATTATTTTTCTTATTTCTAAAAAGATTTTTTTCTTTTCTTTTCATGTTTTCAGTCATGTTCTAGAAACGGTAAAAAAAAGATCTTTTTAAGTTCAGATAATAATATTATTTCATTTCTTTTAACCTTTTTTTTTTTTAATCTATTGGCTAAAAATTACCTCTTTTCATTTTTTTTTTTACCTAAGTTTTTTTTAATTAAAAAAAAATAAAGGTTTTACTTTTTGTATTCCCAAAAAAAACATTAAATCCATAAATTCTATTTAAATTTAGTGTTTGAACTTGGTCTCCAATGAAGGGTTTCCTCCCCCAAAACCCTAACCCTAGTTTTTAATTTGATTCCTTAATTTAATTAATTAAGCTATAAATTTCTGATTAGCTTTAAAATGCAAAATTAATTTACTAATTAAGTATGTGGAAAATAGACCAACCGGTAACCGGCAACATTCAAACCAACGCCGATCTCAAATCTCAGAAACATTTACGCATATAATCTCAATTTCTTAATAACCCACAGCCAACACCAATGAACCTACCAAAATCGCGTAGAATTTGGGGGAAAGAGACGACCCTGAATTCGAGGAACCAGCTGGAAGCTTCGTCGTCGGCGTGGTTCCGGTGACGGAAGGGGTGTCGCTTGCTGGGGACGTCGGAGTGGTGGAGCTGCCGCCCCCTGACGACGGAGAAGTGGACGATCCTCCGGCAGCAGCGACTGTGACGGAGAGTTTCATGCCGCCATCGCAATGCCCCATGGAGCTGCAAATGAAGTAGTGAGTCCCGGCGGTTTTTAAGGTGATGGTGGTGGAGCCTGAACTGTCGGAAGTTATGGAGCTTCCAGCCGAGCATGCTTTGTAGTCACTGGCACTAACTTCGTCCACCGTGTGGCCTCCGGCATAGTTGAACGCTGTCACGAAGAAATTCGAGAAGAAAATATAAGCAAATACAAATATGCTCGAAAGGTGTTCGACGTTATTCCCACAAGAAAAAGTAAATAAACATTCGAACAGATACGAATGCACAAAAGCTGTTCGACATTATTCCCATGAGAAAGAAGAGATGAATATGAGCAGATACGAATGCACAAAAGCTGTTCGACGTTATTCCCATGAGAAAGAAGAGATGAACATGAGCATATACGACTTCACAAAAGCTGTTCGCCTCTTGGGAGGGAGTCTGCTAATTTAGGGAATTTTAGGGAATGATCACAGAGTTTAAAAGTAAAGAATATATCTCCACTAGTATGAACCACAAGAGCTTATGCTCAAAGTGGACAATATCATACCCTTGTGTAGAATCGTGATTCCTAACAGAAACAACCGGTGAACACAAGAAAATACAAATGCATGAAATACGCTAAACTACACTTCTAAATGAGAAAAAACAGAAAGAATCATTAGCAAACCAAGTTTGTCGCCGACGACGAAGTTCTTCGCAGAAGCCCACGTGCCATAATCAACACCGAGAGACCAACCAGAAGTGTCTCCGACAGTATAAACAGTAGCCGAGGTCGGGTGCACCATGCAGAACCCAAGAACCAGGAGGGAAACAAGTCCAGCATGGAAGCTCGCCATTAGAAGGTAACAAATTTAACAAGTAGAACAGAGGGGGCAAGGCAGAGATCTGAGGATGGAAACAGAGGATTGAAGGCTTTGCATATATATAATGGGGAAGAAGGGGGAGTTGTTGGTTAATAGAGTCAGTGAAGTTTGGTCTTAATTCAAACAATTTTGGTGGTGTGGGGGATAACTTAAGCCATACTTTTTACCTAATACTTTGAGCTAAGTACTTTCCACTATCATCATAATGGGAATTTGGGGAATTTTAGTTCTTTAAATGAAGAAAGTTTGAAATTACTCTTAGTTTTTGAAACCCTTTAATGGGTTCAAATATTGATGAACAGTATGGTATGAAGAAGCTTATAATATTTTGATTTAGGTTACCATATCTTCAAGAAACCATTATTTCCTTTGCTAAGCTGTTGGAAGACAAAAGAAAAAGGGGTAAATTATGTGCATAGGGAAAGAGGTGAATAAGTGTTTACATGTATTTTGGGCCAAATTTGATGAGAGGAGTCAATGGCATAGGTTGTGTGCAAATGAAGGAATGCATGTGAAGGTGGCTTCATTTTATTTGTCCAGACAATGATAGTTTTGGTGCCATTTCTTTGGGGTCAAGGTGGCGGTTGTTGTGGTAGAAAGTCCCTTGGGATTATAATTATCATTTGGAGGTGGCATGGAATGATGTATAATGAATGCTTCATGTCTACTAAACCTTATATTTTATTAAAAATATAACCTAAATTAAAGATATCTAATGCTATTTTGAAACCTAGAACTAACAATTCTGTTCATATATTAACCGTAGGAGTATTTGTTGAACTTCTTTGTTCATATATTAACCGTAGGAGTATTTGTTGAACTTCTTTAGGTAGGTTTGAGGATATTTTTTAATTTTAGAAAAAAAAGATTAAGGGTATTGCCGTATGAGATTCCACGTCAGTTTGAAGAGAGAACAAAACAAGGGTCTAGAAACCTCTCCCTAATAGACACGTTTTAAAACTGTGAGGCTGACGACAATACATAACATACCAAAATGGATAATATTTAAAACAGTGGGCTTGGACGGTTACCAATAGTATAAAAGCCGGACACTAGATGATGTGCCAGCGAAGACGCTGGACTCCAAGGGAGTGGATTGTGAGATCTCACATCGGTTGGAAAAGGGAACGAAACTATGAAAAACATCTTTCTAACAGACGCTTTTCAAAACCATGAGACTGACGGCAATACAAGCCAAAGCGGACAAAATCTACTAGCAGTGAACTTGAACTATTACATAATGAAACTTTTGAAAGTTCAATCACATTTTTTAAACGAAAACCCTAATAAAAGTACTCGAGTATTATTAAAAATGCAAAGTTCACAAGTGCTTATATTAATTTAGCTTAAAATCTGTCACTGTCCCAACTAGAAAACTTGCCGACTAATCCTGATTTAGCTTGTTTTCTTATCTGCAAAGATACAAACAGCGAAGAGAGAAATTAAAAGTAACCAAATTGTGACAAATCGAACCCTTATAAGATAGATATCTTGATGAACTTTAAACCTTAGTCCATGAATGGAAATGTGGTTGGTTATGATATAACATTCCACCAAACCAGGAAGAGTCAAAAAGTAAAAAAGGACTCACATGGAAGATGAACTGTGTGTGTGCATTATTTGTCTAAATCAACAAATCTGGGTGGTGGTTTGGCTCTACCATCCCTAATTTGTGCACTGCCGTAGACATAATTCCACGTGAGTTGTTGGGGCTTTCATGGGTCCCCTTCCCTACACAAACAAGCCAACCACCCCACCACTGTTATTCTCCGCAACTCCCTGCCTTCTCACTGAGTTGGAGGTTGGAACCCCTAGCAAAACTGAACAATGCCATGCCTGATTTGGGCAATGCATCAATCGATAGCTCGAAATCAAAATGAAAAATGAATCGAAATGAGCATTTGCAACCGTCCAAGCCTACCGCTAGCATATATTGTCCGTTTTGGCCCGTTACATACCGCCGTCAGCCTCAGTTTTTAAAACACGTCTACTAGGGAGAGGTTTCCACACACTTATAAGGAATGTTTCGTTCCCCTCTCCAACTAACCACTCCCCTTGGGGGCCAGCGTCCTCACTGGCACACCACTTGATGATTAGCTCTAATACCCTATACCATTTCTTGATTTGTGCATGTCATCCTTGCACAAGAGCCATGCTAATCTTCTCTATATCGTTCGAAGTTTATCGGATGTCCCCCAAAATCAAAATGAAATCAACGGGAACGGAAATGGTATTCCTTTGATGCTATTTACTTGAAATTCTGTGGAATCGGATTGGTACCTAATTCATAGGCGATCGTTCGTCTTCTTTTCACTGAGAAGTTGAGACAAGAATGTTCTAACCTCGGTGTTGAACTAGATGGAAAAACATCTATTCAAAGGACATTAAACTTTTGCTAGCTCAAGATGATGAACCCAACTAGAACCATAGCTTGAGAGGTAAGGACAGTGGAGTAGGAAGATTCTGGCAGTGGTTTAGCTACTAACTTATTGGCTTGGTCCCAAAACCGAGCTAATACCATTTCACACAAGCAAATCCAACATCATTAGAACACTGAAGACAACCTAAATGAAAAGGAAAACAACATGTCTAAGCAAGTATTCGCCAAAGCTCAGAATGAATCATATAAAGGTTTGGAACTAAGAGTATTTGAGAGAATGACAGAGACATAAAGAAAGAAATTATAACCAGGCTTGAAAACACAGTCAAACGCAACTTACGCCATATCTCCAACCCGACCCGCATGCCACCTTCACAGAAAAAAGGGGAAGAGAAGAAAACAGAGAAACAATATAGTAATATGAAGAATATATGAAGCTCTAATGAACAAGTTCAAACTTATTATGGCTTGAACAAGAACAAACAATCAACACTGCATTTGAGGATAATATCTATCCATTGCATCTTCACACTGAAGGGATAGCCAGCATTCATGAAATATGAATCAACAAATGTTCACTCAAATGCATGAACTCAAAAGCACTAGATTTCCTAAAGCATTGAAATGAATCATCTAAACAAACAAATGGCAGACTGTTCTCCAATGTTATCGATTC
The DNA here is from genome assembly GCF_057944985.1 of Cucurbita pepo subsp. pepo. Classification (NCBI taxonomy): domain Eukaryota; kingdom Viridiplantae; phylum Streptophyta; class Magnoliopsida; order Cucurbitales; family Cucurbitaceae; genus Cucurbita; species Cucurbita pepo. Next base: position 2,642,416 of record NC_141803.1, read on the forward strand.
AGTACAACCCTGTGATTATGCAATATAGCACATATGAATGAGAAAAGATGGAGGAATTGTTCCTCCCCACCCCACCAAACACTTGTCAATTTAAAGAAAAAGAATCAGATTGTACAGGTTGTCCTTCAATGTTCTCAATTATGAAATATAGTACACATGAATGTGAATGCAAGTACAATGCTGAGATCATGCAATATAGTACACATGACCAAAAATTCATATTGGGAATGCTTTGTCCACCCACCTATCTATGTAAAGCAAATACGCATGGATCAAATTGCACTGATTGTCCTTTGTTCTTGAATCAATACAATACTGTGACTATGCAATGGAATAACTCCCCTCGAACCTAAACAGTCATAAGATGCCAATTCAACTATGAAACCTAGTTCATTTGTATTCATTCATTGACTAAATGCTAAATTCAATTACATTAACGTGCATTGATAAATCACCATTAAGACTTCATATAGAGAAAAGGATACAGTAAATGATCTAATGAGCGTTTTTTGTTGGGGTATCCAACTTTGAATCATCTAAACATTAGAGGTAGGAGATTTATAGGTAAAAGAAAAGGGAAAGGAATGTGTTCCTTAATTGAATAACTAGATAGCATTACCTCCATGAAAAGATAGAGAACAAGAAAAAGAAAGAAAGGTTGATGGCAAACTCCTTAGTTCCTCCAGTGAGAGGCTTCTGAATTTTAAACTTCAGCAGCAGCACTGGCTAGCTCCACACCATCACTTGATGTATCTTCAGATTGGGATTTCTCTTCTGAGGGAAGTTTCACAAACTGTTTACTACGTGCAACACGAAGTGATCTTCCCATGAAATTCTGCATTTCAGCAGATGAAGAACCATAAGAATACTGATATTCACATCTTATGATCCTATGGCTATTCATTTAAAAATTGTGGTAGCAATGTACTGAAATTACCTTCCCTTGAAACTCGGAAATAGCTGCTTCGGCATCCTTCTTTGTTTTGAATGCAACAAAACCATATCCAGAAGACCTTCTTGGATTCTCGTGAAAAATAATTTGTGCAGAAACTACATTCCCACTCCCCGAATCGAAGAACTCCCTGAGGTCCTTTGCTCTTGCATCAAATGGCAAATTTGCAACAAACAAATTAAAAGTAACGGGGTTTGGTTTCACGGGAGGGGAGGGTTTCTCCTTTTTAACCTTAGCATAATTGAGCTTCAGAGTACGACCCCCAAATTCCTGCATTCATGTGAACTATTTCATTCAATAAAAAGCCAACAAGAGTTCAAAAAGACATGGGCATTGCCCATAAACACCTGCAATAATTGGGAGTGAGAGCCAAATGAATCAGAAGATTCATGTTTGGTTCAACACACATGATAGTAAATGATAGTAAAAGTTTTGAAATGAATAGAAAGACCATGTACTTTGCTTCAACACACAGTAACAAGAACTGAAAATTTCTAGTCAATAACTTGTTCCCTTGTAATAATATATTCAAAAGCACAAAAGAAGCAAAAGTTTAAAGAAACTGCAACACACTGGACACAAGCAGGATGCAAATTTATAATTGAGTTCTTCCGGTTCATCAGTTTTTCCATGTAACATCCTAAGCCCAAGCCCAAGCCCATCGCTAGTAGATATTGTCCGCTTTGGCCCGTTACGTATTGCTGTCAACCTCACAATTTTTAAAACACTTCTATTAGAGAGAGGTTTCCACACCCTTGTAAGGAATGTTTCGTTTCCCTCTCCAACCGATGTGGGATCTCACAATCCACTCACTTGGGGGCCATCGTCCTCGCTGCACACCACCCGGTGTCTGGCTCTGATATCATTTGTAACAGCCGAAGCCCATCGTTAGTAGATATTGTCCACTTTTGTCCGTTACGCATCGCCGTCAGCCTCAGGATTTTTAAAACGGTGCACTAGGGAGAGGTTTCCACACCTTTTGTTCCCCTCGGTAGGTGGGATCTCACATTCCATCTCACACACAAGCAAATCAAACTATTCCTTAATTCAAACGCATTCAATTGCTATTACGACTATTCTTCCATGGTGAAAGGTAAACACTGTTCTAAGCCTCGGTTACGAACTTGAACACAATGAGACAAACGAAAAATGATCACGCTAAGAAAAACGGCATCCTGCTTACATACGATTCGAGATTATTAACTGCCGCAAGGGCCTCCTCAGGTGATCCCATTGTGACAAACGCCAAGCCCCTATTTCTGATCTTGTTATACATTGAAAGCTGAGAGAAAAAGACCGATCATAAATCCGCAGTAAACCAAATGCGTCAAACAGAAATGGCAATAGAAATAAACTGAAGTTACATACCTCCACGTCTACGACAGTACCATATTTCTCAAACAGAGAACGAATATCCTCAGGAGTAGAATCCCAAGGCACGTTCTGAGCAAGCAATCTGGTTCGAGAAAACTCCTCAGCATCAGAAGAAGAGCTCGCAACAGCATCGTCTTGGGAGGTCGAGGCCAACTGGAAAACAAACTTTCTGGTTCTCTTAGCCCTAATGGAAGTTAAAGGATTGTGGCCGAGGGAAGTAGAAAAAAGCGAGGAAGAAGAGCGCGAAAGTGAGAGTTTGATATCGCCATTGTTGGAATAAGACGGATTTTGCGGACATGAGAGAGGCGAGATAAACACCAGATTCTGTTGATTAGAACGAAGGAATAAGGAGGAGGAAGAACAAGAAAGACGAACCAGAGCCATTGCCGGCGCTCACCGCACTCTGCTCACTCCTGGTCTGAAAAGCAACACAGAGCTACGCCGTGGGTTATTAATATTGGATAAGGGAGCTCAGGAAAGGCTTAAAACGACGACGTTTCGGATGGAATATCTGGATATTTTAGCGGGTTCGGCACTAAGCCATATATATATATATTTATATTTTTTTTCTAGAAAATACATTATTGTTATTATTATTTTCCTTTTAAAATGGGAGTTTTTCATTGAAAATGAATAATTTAAACGTATATATAAAAAATAAACCAGGAATTATTATTTATTTCGTGGAGAATCCTTCTCTTGTTTTCTAAGAAAGTGGATATAAGTTAAAAATACAAAGCTTAAAGGTAAATTTATATTTTTCCAAATATTTTCTACCGTTTTACCCTTTATGTCTTACTAACTTCCCGGTCTCGCATGCCAATTTGGCAATTACTCTATTTCGTATCATCCCATTAAGACCTATACGCTATTTCACCAACAATCATCTAATTCTTGAAAAACGTAGACCCGCAGTTGTTCTGGCAATGCACTGAAATAGCATCCTAACAATAAGGTCACGTCACGCTTTTCCAAATATTTTATACCTTTTTAACTTCCTAACTATGATGTATGGGCATTCAAATAAGTTTCAAAATGGCTACAACATTTTATCCAAAGCCTAAGTATCATTTGGAATCAGAGCAGGAGGAACAACAAGAATTCAGCTACATTGGCACGAAACCAAGAAGAGAGTTTCCTTGATAACATTGAGCAGCAAAGGAAACACAGAAGTGAAAGAAAGGCTCTTTCATTTAGAAGAGCTCAACAACATACTTCTCTCTAGATTATGTTATAGTGTATCTATATTCAAATTTTGCTATGTTAGCTCAGTCTATGCTTGAAAATGGAGGGGGGGATAACCTGTGTTATTCTTGGATTGCAACTACTTCTTCCGTGTTCTCGAGTCGGGTGAGTTATGTTGCAAAGGTGAAAGAGGTTGTCGGGTAGAATCAGCCTCATTAATAATATTCGTTTCTTCAATCGGAATACTGATTTTCGGGCATGATTTTCGCTTATTTGACTGCATAAGAGGGCAAAGATGATGTTACATCTCGATTAAAAACAACTGGTAACAAATAGAAACGAGCACAATTTTCAAAAACTAAAAAAACACGAGTCGTTTGTTGTTAGTTTCAAAAACAAGCTTATAATATTTAATAACGCTTATTAAGTTATAAATAAGTTGTAACAGCCCAACTCCAAGCCCACCGATAATAGACTTTCCCTTCTGGGTTTTCCCTCTTGGGCTTCCCCTCAAGATTTTAAAACGCATCTGTTAAGGAGAGGTTTCCACACACCCTTATAAGGAATGCTTTGTTCCTCTCTCCAACTGATGTAGGATCCCACAATCCACCCCTTTGGGGGCCAGCGTCCTTGTTGGCACACTACGGATGTCTGGTTCTAATACCAATTGTAACAGCCTAAGCTCACTAACATATATTGTTCTCTTTAGGCTTTCCTTTCTAGACTTCCCCTCAAGGTTTCAAGACGAGTATGTCAGGGAGAGGTTTCCTCATTGATGAACATCCACAAGATAGCAGAAAATTAGCTTCCGAGTACACAATATAAATGAGACTCACCTTGGCGGCAGACTCACTGTTGGCCTGCTTATCACCTGAATGTTGGGTTTTATCTTCCTGGTACCGTTTCAGCAACTTCTTGTTCTCCTTGTCCAGAAGCATATTATCTTCATACAACAATTTCACCTGCATAACTAGCATAAGCACGCTACTAATGGGGCCAAATAAGGTTTCAAAACACATAAAAAACGCAACATTCCCGAAAAAAGGCCGTCGCTCACCTCTTCTTCAGCTCTTTGTAGATTTACCCTCAGATGTTCGCAATCCTTCTCGACAGCCTTCACATATGCAGCTAGTGATAGGGTCTTTTGAGTTGAAGGCTTTAAGCTAGGAGAAAATTTTCAACATAGATTAACAGAGTTGCAACCTAAACACCTAAAGAAGGTTAATATTAAGTTGCATTTTTTGTCTTCTACCATTATTTCTTTGCAGTTCCATAAATTATTGGGTGTAATGTTGCATCATAATGAAATAAACAAAAAATCATTAAAGAAAGTCTCACCAATTCCACATTTTCATAAGCTTTTGGCTTGAATCTTGATCAATGCTTGTTTCTAAAAATGCATGAGCAGATGTAACTCGTTCATAACAATTACATGTTGGTAAAACCAACTCGAGTAAGTTATCCTCCAAATCTCTACCATCAGAAGACAAATCAACCTGAATCATTGTAAAACATGCACATTTATCAATTTTAACTTCAAAAAATGGAAGAACTTTATCCTGATTTGCGGGTTCAACTCAAAAGTTCGGACAATATAGGGAGGTGAAAAGGAACAAGTAAAATTTGTTAGGAAATTGAATATATAAATCCTAAACTAAGAACAGCTATCACATATCGCCAATCCTACAGTCAATTACTGTCAACTGACATAAATACTAACCAACAAAGTACTTGATTTTCAATGAAATAACTAAACAACAATTTCTGAGCTCAAATAAGACCATTATTTACAATTATAGACATTTCGTAATGCTTCGTTCGTAAAAATGAACGACATTGAGCACCTTAAACAGTTACCTAATATCAATTCCACTAATTAAGCATTCAAGTCACAACATCATTACTATATGACAATGACCCTTCAACTAAAAAAACAATCAAAGGGGGGACTAAACATTGCAAACGATAGCCCAGGTGTTCAAAAGTATTTTAGCATAGAACTCGATCTAAAAATGGAAGCCCACCAATTAATCCTGTAAATATCCAAACAGACTAGGCAGCAATCTTACACACGCAACTACATCCCACAGGAATTATATTCAAAATAGGAGTTGCACTGCACTCCCCAGAAATGGAAATTTACACACCTCACTTTTACTTAACCCGAATTGCCAGTTTGATATGAACGATACTGCAGATATCATGTTCTCGATTGCACTTAACTTTCTTTCAAGTACAGAAACTTAGAAATTCTCATCAATTATCTAAAAAATGCCGATTCGTTGAGCCATTTGTGTAAATAAAACTAACAACAAACTGAGTACTTCAGTGGAGATGCTATTACCTTTTTCATCTCGTGTTCATGTTTAAAGAACTGCAGTTCATCTGATAACCGTCTAACCTCCTCCTCCAATTCATGAACACGATTCTCAGCCTCCCTTGCACGCTGATCCGCCTCGTTCCCGAACTCCATCAATGCATCTCGGTCATGATCATATAAAGAGCACTCTCTCTCCCATTTCTCACATTGACCCGAAAGATATAAGCACTCGGTAGCCAGTTTACGGTTCTCATCCACAAATTTCTTCAAAGCTTGAGCGTTCATTGTCGCTTCAGCCTACAACAGCGAAATGAAACCCATGTCGTAAGGAAAAACGAAAAACTTGAAATGGAAATGAAGACAATAAATCAACAACACATACGGACCCTACTGCGCTCAATCAACTGTTCTTTCTCTTTGATTTTGGACTGTAGAGCATCGCAATGATGAGCAAGCCGCCTCTGAGAATCCTGAGAGACACGAAGCTTCAACTCCAGCGTCTCCACTGACACAGGGAGACCTAATGCATGATCTATCGTTTCCTTGATGTAATTCTCAACTTCCGAAGGAAGATCCATCACCGAATCCAGTAAACCCTAGCGATCTTCAAAAATTCCAAATTGCACAAACCCTAGAAATCAAAAAAACTCCAGAACGCGAACGCAGATGTCTTTGAAATCTGAAAAACATGAAAAAGAAAACCTATTTGGAATCAAAAGAATTCAAACAGAGTTCCCCCAACTCCTTTCAAAAGCTACTTAAATCGAAATTCATGGCTTCTCTGATGTAGCCGTTATGGCGCCACTTTGAATGAGAGCGTATGGCGTTCTTGGGCGGGTTGAAGAAATACTGGTTCCTCTACTGTAGTATATTTGAGTTTTATGGATTTTTCGGCGCCACGGCCCTATACGGCCCAACTCTCTTTATTTTTTTCTTTATTTTTTTCAATTATTATAAAAAAAATAAAAATAAAAAACTTTATTTTTTTTTTTTAAAAAAGGTTAAAAACTATAGATATTCGAAATTATATTATTTAAAATTAGGTTGGAGAAATTAATTTCTTTTTATATTATTACAAGTTATTTAAAAAATTGTGTGTAATTAAAATTTATTAATATATTCGTCCAATTTATATAAATTTTAAAATAATGTAAATAAACGATTTTCGTTCGTATAATAACAACACTGTCATTTAAAAAAAATTAAGGGTATTAATTAAATGTTTAAAATTTTTAAATATTTTAAAACAAACCATTACAATTTTTCATTCATATAATAATAAAAATATATTATTATTTTTTAAATACAATAATTTTTTTATTTGAAAAAAGAAAATTTAACGGTCCTGGTAATATATTGGGATTCAATGAAACCCGGCACGACCGGACTAATAAATAATCCATATTATATATATATATATATATAGGGCTGTGACGTGGCAGATAAGTAGACGGTTAATATAAATACAATAAATTTTTTGCATAAAAATATAAAATATTTAAATTTTAATTTGGTCAACCCATCCGGTTCTGCCCAACAGGAATCTTCCCTTCAACAATCTTAAACTAAAAATATAATAAAATAAACATTATTTATAGCTTCCAATGATTGGTTGCCCATTTCATTAATCATTCCAACTTACATTTATATTATTATTTTGATTTAAAAATTCTTTTTTTATCACTATACTTTGATCGGAGAATAGCCCTCAACGGTTAATTGATGCGGTGTGGAGTAAGGGTCTACACGAATTGGGTCGGAGAAATCTTTTGAACCAACCCGAATTTAGTGACCCAAACAACCCAATTCTCTATTTTACGAGTCGGGTTGAATTGGGTCATCGATGTTTTATTATTACTGTTACATTAATGACAATTCTATAAAGTTTAAATATAGAAAATTTACCCGTCACAATTTATTGGTTTGTTTCTAAAATATGTGTATTGTTTCTTAGGTTAAATATTTTTTATTGCTTAATTGAAAGTAGTTTTTTTTTTTAATATAATTCACCTATTTAAAAATATGTCTTAATTTTATTATATAAAAAAAAAAAAAAAAAAAAACTAAACTATTTAATTGAGATTAAAAATTAAAATTAAAATATTTGTGTCTTTTTTTTAAGCCAAATAATGATTTTATTTCCTTTTAAAACTATACCAAAAAAACACTGAATTTACAAAGTCAGCCTTCTAAAAAGAGGAGAACGACATGTCGTCAGTCAACTTCCCTTTCAAGCTACGACCCGATGGATGAGCAGTAATTGTCGTTGGACGGCGAAAAGGATAACTCGTGTTTTGTTGTGTAATTGAATTTGAAATTTGATTTAATAAAATAATTGCAGTTTATTATTTTATTTGCAAATTATATTTTAGCAACTAATTAATTATTTTATAATATGTTAAACGAACACGACTCTCCACAATGATACGATGATTCCCTAAATTAGTCAGCTTCCCGAGAATGCCTCATATCAATGGAGAGAATATTCTCTATTTATAAATTCATGATAATTTCTAAAATTAGTCGGTATGAGATTTTCATCATCTAACAGAAGTTACTCAACCCGTTTTATTTCATATAATAAAAAAATACGATGATAAATTAATTGTTTTAATTTAATATGTAAAAAACTAAAATTTTAATTTAATTCCATTGAAAAGCCTAAACTTTAAACTAAAAAATAAATTTAATAATTTAGACCGTTTAATTAAAAAAAATAAAAAATATTATTAGCATTTATCTTTCAAAAACTATATTATATATTTATATTTATATTAAAAAAAAGAATAATAAAGTCATACCATATGAAATTGAAGAGCAATTTCTATCCAAATATTTAAATAAATTAGAGATAAATGAGTTTGAATAATGAAAACTATGACCCATCTTTAGTCGACCAATGCATTTAAACAAAATAAAATAAAAATTGAATAATTATTTTCTTGCTATTTTAACCTTCAAATCACTTTCAATTTTTTTAAAAATTAAATACAAAATTTGTCAACTAAGAACAATAATTATCATAAAAAAAAAATCATACAATAATAAATAATAAATACGTGTTTCCAAAACAATTAGGCTTTAAATTATAAACAAACAAAATACCTTCTTATTTTAAAATTTTAAATATTTTTATTTAATTTCTTGTATTTTTAAAATATCAAATTAATCCTTATTTAATTATTAGTGACAAAACAATAAATAAGTAATGAGAAGAAAAATAAAGGTGGAAGGTCAACTTATCATAGGAATCTTATACAGTTTTAAATGCGGACAATTTTCTTAAGGGATTGAATATTGTTATTAACGTCATTTAAAAAAAAAAAATTATTTATTTGGATGGACTAATTAAGAAATTAATCAATTTAATAATTTAAATTAAAGATAATTAGATAATATCAAACGTGGCCACCATCGGAATCTCTTCTAATGGCTGTCAAACCAGATTGATTTCTCTCTCTCAAGCTCAAGTCAACTCGAGCGCCACTGAAATTCATTGTTCTTCCAATTTTTGCTCTATTTTTTGAGCAATTTTGAAGGGAATTTGAACTTTTATCGCCGGAATTATTTTCAATTCTTTTCTCCATTGACTATTGATGATTCCAGTGATGGTAATCAGGAAGAGGAATCACGGTGTCGCTTGCCGATTATTGTTGCTTCTGTTGCTGCACGCCGCCGCCGCCGCCGCCGCGCAGGAGACAGGAGCTGGAACGATACCGGTATCGTCGGAGCCGGAGATCAGTAAAAATATGGCGATCGCATTTGTTGCGTTGATATCCGCCTTCTTCGTCCTCGGCATCGTCTCTGTCTACACGCGCCGCTGCAGAGAGCGGCGATTTGGAAGAGGTTTAGGAATTGGAATCGAGGGGAGAGATGGCGGTGGCAGTGGCGGCGGCGGAGGCATGCCGTGGAGGCCGGTGCGTGGATTGGATCCGGCGTTCATCGTGACATTTCCGACTTTTGTGTACTCGACGGTGAAAGGGCTGAAAATCGGGAAAAGCTCACTGGAATGCGCCGTTTGCTTGAATGAATTTGAAAATAGTGATCGGCTGCGTTTGATTCCGAAGTGTAGCCATGTTTTTCACTCTGTTTGTGTTGATGCTTGGTTAGTTTCGCACTCGACTTGCCCTGTTTGCAGAGCTAATCTCTGTCCTAAACCCGGCGACGTAGCATTGTCGATGATTAACTTCGATCCGGCCGCCGGCTCAGAACGAACCGGTAGCGTACCGTCTCCGTCGCCATCTCCGTCGCCGAACCATGTATCCATTCCGGTGGTTGACGATCTCCGTGCCGGAGAAGAAGCGAGAGTAGAGGCAAATGTGACGAATCCGAGTCCGGTGCCGACCAGGAGCACCCCAACGCGGTCGAGGTCGTTGGGATGGCGGTTGAGTGGAATATTTCAGCGGTCTAACTCGACCGGGCATGATCGATTCACTTTGCGGTTGCCGGATGCGGTACGGAGTCAGCTGATGAACTCGACGTTGAACCGAACCCGAAGCTGGGCGGAGTTGCCGAGAGAGCAGAGTTTGCGACGGGGATATCGGGGTGGAATCGGAGAAAATGGCCGGTGGAGGAATTTCCTTCACCGGACGTTTTCGGTGCCGGCGCAGGTCGTCGGAAGGGTTGCCGGAACTGGCCGGTCTCCGGTGCATGAGGACCGCGGTGAGAGGTCGTTTGCACGGCTGACGCCGAGTGGAATTGGTCCAAGTACGGTGGCGGATTAGCTTCGGAGTTCGAAGGTTTCACCGGTCAAAACTGGAGAAAAAATTTGGTATATAGCAATTTGGGCTTTTTTTATTTCTCTCTTTTTTTTTTTTTTTTTGAAATTTAAAGAAATTTGTACAATGTAGAAAAATTTTCAATTTTTTCCTTTTTGAGTGATTAAAATTAAAATTTGAATATGCTCAACTCTAGCCGATATTATCTTTTTTGGTCTTTTTCTCTCGGACTTCTCCTCAAGTTTTCTAAAACGTGTCTATTAAGAGAGGTGTTCACACCTTTACAAACAATATTTTGTTCCCTTCTTCAACGGATGTAGGATCTCACACAATCCAACCCTCTTCATCTCACAATGTTTTGTTCCCTTGTTCAATCGATGTGAGATCTCACAATCCACCCCTCTTCATCTCACAATGTTTTGTTCCCTTGTCCAACCTATGTGGGATCTCACAATCCACCCCTCTTTATCTCACAATGTTTCGTTCCCTTGTCCAACCGATGTGGAATCTCACAATACACCCCTCTTCGAGACCCAACGTACTCACTGACACACTACCCGATGTCCACTCCCCTTCGAGGCTAATCATGTCCTCACTGGCACACCACCCAATATCTACCCCTTCGAGGCTCAGCGTTCTCACCAGCATACCGTCTGTATTTGACTTTGATACCATTTGTAACTGCTCAAGTTCATTACTAGCAGATATTATCCTCTTTGTAACTGCCCAAAACCATTTGATACCGTCCGATATTTTCTTCAAGTCATTTTCTATGATAAAAGATAAAGAGATTAGATATTCCATATTCTATAAAACAAGTGGCATGATGAAGAAGCTACCACTTTATAATTATTACAAGGAAGTGAAGAGGAATCCTTGTCTTCGTATTTACCTTCCCACTAAAGCAAGAGGCTAATCCTTGATTCTTGAAGACTAAAACCCACCAAATTGGCCACCAACTATATATATAGTTTTAATTATTTTTATGAATTTGAATCTTTTACTTCCCCATTCATGATAGTGAGGAAGGAACAACTATTTATTCCACCTAATCTAGTAACTAATATTCTACCCACTTTCTTTTCTCTTAAAAATATAATAGAGATAATGGTTATTTATTTATGGAAAATAATCCAAATTTGAGCTATATCAATTTAATCCTAAATTTTTAATTTCATGAAATTACACCGAAATTAGATAAATAACATTCCAAAAAAAAATATATATATTGTAATATTTCATTCTAAAAAGCTCTTCTAGATAAACTGTTATTGAATAATTAATTAATGATCAACTATTTTTTGGTTAAAATAGTGAAGAATCAAAAGTAAGAACTAAGAGAATTTAACAATTTTATAATGTAAAAAAAAAAAAAAAAATCTAATTATTTAATTAATTTCAAGCAACCTATAAATATTTTTTTTCCTTAATTTTTTTTTTTTTAAAAAAAGTCATACAAAAAATAGGTCGATATATATCTATATTAAATGGCTTACATTTCTAAAAAGAAATGAATTTAGTCGTAGACAATAAATATTCTATGAGTAATGATCAGAAAAATAGTCAATGTCAAAGGCCACATACACATACACCGCCATTATAAAAATTTATTTCTTTATTTTTTTCAGAGAAAAAAATAGTTAAGGTTCATCTAACCACTCATTTTTTTTATTTATAAAACACACACATATATATAGTTTCTATCCATAAAATTTTAATGAATAGTTAGTGTCAAAGGCCAACCTTAACTAATAAACAAAATTCTATATATATATATATATATATATATATATATATATATATATATATATATATATATATATATGCTATGTAATCTTATAGCATCATGTCAGGACGCTCAAATTAATTCAATTTTTCTAAGTTTACGAGCCAAAAATATGACTCTGTCTTGAATTCACCCCGTCCTTCAAGATACAATCCTATTTGTAATGCTTATACCACTTTCACTCATTTTAATCTTTCGAGCATTAAACAAGCTAGCATCTTATTCTAAGTCGATAAGAATGGAACGTCCTAAGCAAATTATGACACTATAATGTTTACTTAACAAAAGAGGGAAGAAAATAGAATTAAGGTTCCATAAATTCAAGCCTAAGGATGTAATTCATACTAAAATTAAGATAATCTACGACTAACTAAAACCTCATTCACAAATTCTAAAATTTTCCATGGGAGAATATCTAAGCAATTCTCTTTTCGCATGCAGTTAGATAGACAATTTTTTATGCCACTTACTAAAGACAGTTAGCTTAAGAATATACTTTTAAGGAATGCAAAAAGTGGCCGACATACCTCCTTATACCCAACGAAAGCTTCCAACTCCATTGTCTACGACACAGCTATTGTCGTGTATATATATATACATATATATATATAAAAAGTTGCCAACCATCGGTATTCAAGTACTCCACCAAAATAAGAAATTAGTATAGACATAAACAGCCTGCAACTTAAAGAAAGTATGGTAATTTTCTACTGCTTTAAATCGACATTAAAAAATCAAGAACTTGGCAAAATGGATGAAGCAAACATACCTGAGAAAGAGGGTCAAGGAAAGTGACAAATAGATGGGGTGGATATGGCATGGCGTGGCATATGAGCATAGAGCACATTGTGATAGCAAGGGAATAATAACAAAGACATCACTATTTTTCTCTTTTTGCATAATGGTACAGTATTATTAAGTGGGGCAACAACTTTATTTTAATTTCGTCCCAACTAAATTAATACTTCATTAAATTGAAAGTGTATTAAAAAGAACTGCTAAAAATTAACTCACTAATAAATTGCACTAAACTTAACCAACAAAACACTCAAAATTAAGTTTAAGAAGTGATTGAAATCAAAAGAACTAGTGCACTTAATAATATACAAATAATAATAAATCTCACCTTAGTCACAGTAAGATTCATGGGTGGCCAAAATCCTTCAAAGTAATTTAAAAAAAAATATATATTATACTCGTCATTTAAGTTTAGACTAGTTCAATGCAACCAAGTGACTGACAAGAATAAGGTTGAAAATGAGTAAAGTACAACCATAAAACTTTTCCTTTTCATTTGTTTCCGCCCTCTAAAATTAACCTGAAAGAAGCTATACATAGATAAGATAGATAAGATAGAGAACAGAGAGGTTCATAGAATTCTAATAGATCTAGTAATATAACCCATATGAATATAGTTTAGCTAGTCAAGACATTAATTATTTTTCGACTGGTCTAAAGTTAAACTCTCCCTCCCAAGTTAAACTCTCCCTCCCACGGATAAATTTTAAAGAAAAAAAACCGTGTAACGTAATATAAAACTTGACTGTTATTGATTCATGAGGAAATGAATATAATATAATGCTGAAACATCGGGCAGATGAAGTTAATAGTGCGGGTTATGGCCGCCTCAGCCCTATTGAAAAGAGGCAAACCTTTAGCGACAAGGAGTTAAAATATTTGATGATGTTTCTGTTTCTTGTCTACCCTTTGTGTTATTCAGACAATAAAAACAAGCACGCTTTGTTTTTCTGGACTTGGGGACTTGACACTCCTCTATAAGGATAATAATTAATAACAACCTGTTGCAATTTTTGTAAATTATATCGGTAGACACTCAAATAGTTTGCTAAAATGATTATAAAAAGTTGTTTTCTTGAGAACTAAAGGCCACCAACTACATTGCCTTCGTTATATATTTTGTCTTCACTATATAATTATGTACAATAAAATTGCAAACCATCTAACATGTCAATGGGTATTCTAGTTCTCTACCAATATCCAAAATTTCAGAAATATACAAAAACTTCCTCAAAGTCTAGAGTCATCACCTCCTACTCTTATTATTATTATTATTATTCAAAAACCGTAAGTGAAACCTCCATCTTGCTTCCCAACGAAGATGAAAAGGCCGAGGGGAAAGCAAAATCCATCGCAGCCATTGCTGTGAAGAAGTGCCTTAAATACATCTTCAATCATCATGCAAAAATTCACTAGATTTTTAGATTTTTCTTAGAATTCATCTAACATTTCCCAAAAAAACAATCCAGCCTCTTTTTTGAATCCCAACTGGAACCAAAATGTTTTTCTTAACACCTTCATGGGATAAACAAAAATCTGAATACCAACCAAGCTTGTTAGACATTTTATGAACTATAAAGAATCCTTTATCCCCTCTCAACTGTTTGGAGAATCTACCATTCTAAGGACTTTTCCAAGGCTGTGCAAAAGAATGCTCCAACTATTGCAAAAGATAATAATAATGAAAACTAAATCCATTGAATCTTGATGAAAAAAGTAATAAAGTACCATTCCTTTTTCCGTAACTATATATATATATATGAAGACTTAAGCACTTGAAGAAAGTGATTATGAAATCCAAAAAGAACGAACCAACTTGAGAAAGATGAAACTAGAAGGTGATGCTCAACTCTAAAGCAAAATCCAATAGGAAGCAAATTGGATGAAGGCTAAGGGTCGGGGGTAGGAGAACAGAGGAGAGAGAGGAGAGCATTGGGAGGGGGGGTTAAGTTCACTCTTAGTTCTTCATCTACTAACATTCTCAATAATACATACGCTGTCACGTAAGAAAAAATGGTCATTTTCATTTTAATGCTTTACTTTGACATCTAAAACTCTTAACTTATTTTGTCCTTGGCAGAACAAATGTACACATTACCTTAAATTATACTCTGCAGAAGAATAAGCCAACTTATTGACAACTGCAATTGGACACAGTTCTCTTTCTCATATGACAAAGCATACAACATAACTAGGGTGTAATTGGTCCATAACAAAATGCTACCATTTTGAAGATTTTTAACTATTGAAGTATTGATATTATTAAATTCACTGCAATCTATCGACATAGGTTTTTGGTTTATTGGTGATTTAACATGATATCAGAGTCAGATTGTGTGGTAGATTGAACTATATCAATACTTCAGCAGCAACCACTCAAAAAGCACACAAGCAAAGGTGGTCATGCAGAAAGTAGCAGCTAATACTCATCAACTAACCTTCTCTTATTTGGTAAGTGTTGGTAAATTTTGATAGATAAGTTATGGGCTAAACATAACATAAGTGCTCTCGACAGATGTGTGGAGTCCGTGAGAGCTGTACATAAATTTAAGTATCGAACATAAAATTTATAATAATACAGGGTGGAGAAGAATTAACTTCATACCTGGTAATCCTTTAAGAACTTCCCGATCCTTCTCGAGTCCACTTTGTTCTCTTGAAAACTTAGCAATTCATGGACCATTGCCTAGGAAACATAATTTCAAATAACCGACAATAAATTCATGAGCAAAAGTTCTCATAGGTCCATTAATTTGGTAGGAGAGCCAAAGGATCATCCCTACTATCAACTACCATCAAACAAATGATGAACAAACGTACCGGATATGAATTATTTACGCCATTTTAAGAACTGAATTTATGAAAGAGTTCATTGACAATTTGAAGTAACGAAAATTTGTTGTTTCATATGCCCTATCCTCATGCATTAAGCGCGGATGGCCTTCTCTCTATCAAAAATTTCAAACGCACACACAAACCATGTATTAAGAGTTGAGGGCCCAATCATTTTCTCAAGAAAAAGGCTCTCGTTATTTAAAAGATTTATGACTGCTTTAGAAAAAATTATGAACAAAGTTTTGTAATGCAGTTATACATATACATACATACATATATATATATATATATAATTTGTTCTAATCAATAATGATCATAACTGCATCAATGCTGATTAAAGACCAGTGTAAACAAATAAGAATTGCAATGGTCCTTGACTCACATATGCTTCCTTCCATGCATAAGAATGGAACTAGATTAAAATCCTCAGTATTGTGCCACGAGAAACGGCTATATGAATGCAGTATACATAATATATGGTAAACAGCATTTTGGTATAGTAAATATAATAATCTCGAATTACTCAGATATTGTACTCATTACTACACACTGCTATGTGTTTGGAATGTTATCGTGTGTTTTCCATACCTTGAATAGTTATCTATCAATGCGGTCATGAAACAATCCAAGTCCACAGCTAGCATATATTGTTCGTTTTGGCTCATTACATATTGCCGTCGGTCTCACGGTTTTAAAACATCTCTATTAGGGAGAAGTTTCCCCTTATAAGAAATATTTTGTTCCCCTCTCCAACCGAGGTGGGATCTAATAGGTCATGTCTCCTGCAATAAAGACACGTTAAAAAAAAATACCGATACTTTGATCTTCATCGTTGATTCTAGAGAATTTCAAACTGTAAGGCATGGAAACCTTTTGTTTGTATGTCCAGCTTACTTTCTATAGTTCGCTATATATCATCCACCAACTTCTTGACTATTCGTCATAATATCTCCAAAATTCCAATACATCATACATGTAAGCTTTATCTATAATAATAAAAACATAATTACACATAATTATACCAGCTGTCCCTGTGAAAAGGTAAGCAATCCCATCCAAAGAGCCAAACCTGAGCGAATATAACGAATATTATACCAGCTGTCCCTGTGAAAACTCCCCAATCCTTTCTTAAGTCTACTTTTCTCTTTTTGAATACTTGGAAATTCACTGTCCATTTCCGATAAAAACATAATTACAAATCAACGCATTGAAACTAGCAATTCATCCACCATTACGATTCGAGCGAAACAGAGAAAAGAACCAGAACACAAGAACAAGAATGAGATTGCGACAGAGATAAAGGAATACCTGCGAAAAAGAGAGTAAGAGCAGCGAAGTTGGATCCGTGTCGAACCGCTGCGATCCTTTGCCATTCGGTGCCGTAGCTGTCGCCGGTAGTAATCAAGGTAGCTGGAGCTGTAGTGAAATTTTACATAGAAACGCAACTCTCTGAGAGAGCAATACGAATCTTTCATCGGAGAAATCGATAACGACCTTTTCCAGAATGAGAATGCGAAGGTGAGAGAGATGAAAGGAAGGCCACGAGGAGCGAAAGAGGAAGAAAGCGATTCCAGATATTGGTCTGAACGATGTGAAGAGCGGGCGAAAGCGCGCGCGCGCGCAAGAGAGAGAGAGAGATTGTCGAGCCGTTTTGATCGCGCAAAAGTTTTAAAAACTTAATTATCTTTTAATCTTGTAAATTCTAATTTACTCCAAATTCTATCTCTAACAAATTTAATTTTCTAATTTAAATTTAATCTCAAAATGATTATAAGAATATTTTTCTAATATTGGTTTTTTTTTTTTTTTTTTTAAATACTCATATTTATTTTAAACATTTCAAAATTGTCATTGAAGTAAAATTTTGGTAAGAACGATGAATGAAAAATCACGTATTTAAATATGGCAACTTAATGGGTGTTACAGTCGCATTCTTGATGGCAGCAGAGTTGCGATTGTGCGGCACTTACTTTCCAACAATAAGTGAGCTAAGTCAATTCGTTTTTACGTCGCCTACAGCCAAGCGACGTATGCTCGAGCCTCTGGCCTCGGTTTAAGAAAATGAGGGTAGGGAGAGATTTTCGAAAGAGAGATTTTGAAAGAGACGTTATATGTGCAAACAAAAGAGCAACAACGGCTCACAGTATATAACTATTGGTAGGGAAAAGTTGACAACTAGTTATATCCCCTATAGTACATTTTGAGGCATTTTAGCTCTCGCAGCCCTAGACATAATTTTTCTGTCATACTTCCTCAAAATACAAAAGTAAACTACTAGAACATGATAAGACATAAAGGGTTTGGCTTGTCATGGGCATGCAGCCATAGGCAACATGTCCTGGACGAGCATGACCGTTACAATGAGCACACGTTATTTTTTGTTACTATTTTGAACTATTTTTTTTTCAAAATTTACGTAATCGAACCACTGCCTCTAAGTCCTTAACATGCACATAGTAAGAACTTTTATCTACTCATTTCATGTTCTATTTCACTATCGAGGCTCTTTTCACCCCGTTCTCTTACCGTACTATTCACCATCAGTCGCCTAGGAGTATTCAGCTTGATAAGACGCTCCTTGTTGCTTCACACGGGTCGTTAAAATTGCTCGTTTGATTTTTTTATTTAAAAAAAAAAAAACATTATGATTATAAAATAAGCTTTTCAATGGTCTCTTCCATCCCAAGCATACAATAAACCACAGGCATTTACTCATTGGTTGCCTTTTCCATTTTTATATTTATTTATTAATTAATTATTATTATTATTATTATTATTATTTTCCATTTCCAAATTTCACAATTTGGGCTTCTAAAGCCCTGTTTGGCAAACGTCTCGGCATAGCCATAATAAAACGTACGCAAAAAGACATCCCCACGTGACGCACGCGTGCCGCAGCTTCTTTCAGTATAAACAGAACCATCGAATCCATCACACAGTCCTCCGATCACAGCCGATACCATACACGTGAAAATATCACAACCGTCGGATTATTATCTGACACGTGTACGCCTATTAGACCCGACGCTACATTGAGCGTAATTTGTTTGCACTGCAGAGTATTATTTATCTGCTCCGGTTTCCGGGTCGGGCTCGGCAATGAGGAGCAAAACCGGTAGCTTTTTGGTGATGTGCAGTGGAGTATGGAGTGGACACGTTGGTTGGACGTAAAGTTTTGGAGACCAAAAACCCCTAAACATTTCGATTTTGGTTTTGATTTTGATTTTGATTTTGATTTTTATCTTCTTTTTCTTTTTTTTCGCTCTCTCTCTCTTGGTGCGATATTTTGGCCGTTTCCATATATTTTTCTATCATCTTTTATAAATCGGGGATTGCTAGATTTTCTCTGAAAGAAAATGTGATTGGAGATCGTTAGGGTTTCGGATTCTTTGTTCTCAGTTGTCTATTTGTGTGACGGATCGATCTTTGTTTCAATGGTGGCGTTTTGTTTTCGCTCCTCGGAACCGGCGATTTGATATGCGAGTGGTGAAGGTTTTCTGGCGCTTTGAAGGTGCAGTTTCATCCTTTGGTTAATTTTTTGTTTTCTTTTGAAGTTTATGGAATTTGTTGGACCTTACGGCTAATTGATTCTGATATCGTTCGTTTGATATCTGTAATATTAGGTAGGAGATACGAAATCATTGATCTGTTTGCATTTGATTTAGCATTTTTTTTGAAATATTTGTTGAGGTTCTGTAAATTTCTAGCAGTTTTCAGTCGTTCGAATTCGCGCGTAAGAGCTGCTGATTAAATTGGATTGATGAGGAAGAAACGGAAAGGAAGCGAGACTGATGGACCGTTGAATTTACGAGATAATGTAACAGAATCTCATGATTCGCGATCTTCTAAACTGAAGGCTCATTACTCGTTAGAAGATTACACGAGGTTGAATAAACGATGCAAGGAAGATGTGGGCATTGAACCAGTTCCTTCATGCAAGAGTAGGTTTGCCGGCATAGCTACAGCTCCACCCAGTGGGAGTTCTTCCCTGATTCTTCCTGGTAGAGGTTTGAAGAGGAAGATCGGGTGCATCGACGTGGCTACTCAAATTGGGCGTAAACATAACATCGAAAATGATTATGTTTCAGGCGAGACGATCGGACATGGAAAATTTGGTTCAGTTTGGCTGTGTAAATGTAAGGTTAGTGGAGCTGAATATGCTTGCAAGACCTTAAAGAAAGCAGAGGAGACTGTTCATAGGGAAGTGGAGATAATGCAGCACTTATCTGGCTACCCAGGCGTTGTGACGTTGCTAGCAGTGTACGAGGAGTCCGAATGTTTTCACCTGGTTATGGAATTGTGCCGTGGAGGTCGTCTGGTCGATCAGATGGTCAGTGAAGGTCGATATTCGGAGCATCGAGCAGCTAATATACTCAAGGAAGTGATGCTGGTTATAAAGTATTGTCATGATATGGGGGTTGTACATAGAGACATAAAGCCTGAAAATATTCTTCTCACAACATCTGGAAAGATAAAGCTTGCAGATTTTGGCCTGGCCACTAGGATTTCATGTGGTATGCATTCTTTAATCTGTATTCACGAGTTCGTGTTTGTATGCTTCTCTTTAGGTATTAGTTGTATGATCTTCTTCGCGGTCTTCGTTTGACAATATGACTAATGACATGATGAAGTTTTTTCTTGGTAAGATGTGGGAAAAAGGCGAACCTTCTTGGGTTTAGTTAGAAACTATGTAGGCGTGGAGTTCGGTAAACTTTAACGTCTTCATTCGGTAAACATACCTCACTCTGCTGGTCCTTAGCCTTAACAGCAGCCACATTTGTGTTCGTAGCTACAATAGTTTTACCTTAGACAGAGCGAGAGGATGCTTATAAAGAGATAGAGAATGCTTTGAGAGAGTTGGGGGCGGGGCGGTGCGGGGCGGGGCTTATGTGTCACAGGGCTAAGATTGAGGTCCTAACAACATGCTTGTAAAGAGATCAGTATGTTTATATAGATTGTTCATGTTAGTATGAGCGGTGTGCGAATGTTGATGTTCTATCTGCTTTTTCGATTTAAGTTTCGAACGTCTGCCTACTTATGTTAAGTCATTTGATTGCTTAATGCAGGTCAGAGTTTAATTGGTTTGGCTGGAAGCCCAGCTTATGTAGCCCCTGAAGTGTTGTCAGGAAAGTACTCCGAGAAGGTGGATATTTGGAGTGCTGGTGTGCTCCTCCATGCTCTTTTGGTTGGCGCTCTTCCTTTCCAAGGCGACTCGTTAGAATCAGTTTTCGAAGCAATAAAGAACTCTAAGCTCGACTTCCACTCGGGGATGTGGGAGTCTATATCTAAACCTGCCCGCGATCTCATTGGGAGAATGCTGACAAGAGATATTTCATCTAGGATAACAGCAGAAGAAGTCTTAAGTAAGTTTATTTTGCCACTTGATTTCATTCCCGGATGCACGTAATCAATAGCTAGCACGAACTCAACTGTCGTAAAATATGTACTCTCGACCTCTCTTGATCTCCAAGAGGGGTCGGGGTTTCCCCACATATTGTTGAACTTTGCTTAGAATACAGATTGATGCCAATCCTTATTTCTTATTGTAATCTAGTCTGGATTGTGATGGTGATGGTGATGGTGATGTTTCAGGGCATCCATGGATATTGTTTTACACCGAGCGCACGCTCAAGACTCTACCGATCAAACTAAAACTGAAGAATCAAGAATCTTGCCAACAGTCTCCCATTTCAGCCAAAACTAAGTCTGACAGAAACAGGATTGACAGTGCAGCTAATTCGACCTCCCTTAACGAAGTCTCTGACCTTTCCTCATCTGAAAGTTGCAACGCCAATGGCGAAGATGACGACGATTGCTTTCTGGTGGATGCCCTTGCTACAGCTATTTCACACGTGAGAATATCCGAGCCAAAGAGAAGTAGGCTGTGTGTTCCTACAGGCCCTATCGAGCAGCACAGCTCCTCTAACATGAAAGCTAACAATCTTTGTAAAGCGTTTTGATATCCTGCTGACAGGCCAGCGACATCGTCGATAACGTTCTCCGTCCTCCGTCCTCCTGTTCCTTTTTTTTTTCCTAAGCTGGGGGAACTACTAGTTACAGGTAACACAACCCGGATGAATTCCTCCAAGTAGATGATAAGAAGGTGATTTTCCAGGCTGACATCAAAGCAAATCAATCCATGATGAGATGATTGTGATTAATATGCACAGTCTGTGTTAGTCACTGCCTGAGCTGCATTAAATCTGATTAGTAGTGTGTGGTTTTGTGCTTTTTAAGTCTAATAATTGTCTTAACATGAACTGACAAAATTTGATGTACATATTCTGTAAATACAGCAGTAATGAAGAGTGCATTTTGATATCTCAGGTCACCTTGGCTGCCACTGCCACACCAAATCTAAACTAGTTCTTCAAAATTTAAGATTTATATTTATTTAATTTGTTTAATTTTAGATATAAATTTTTATTTTAGATATAAATTTAATAACGATATTATTCAATTATTAATTAAGAAGATCAAACAATTTTGATGTTTTTTTTAACTGTTTAATAGATCTCTAAAATAAAATTTGTTCAATTTTAGATATAAATTTAATACTGATATTATTCAATTATTAATTAAGAAGATTAAACAATTTCAATTTCATATTTTTTTAAAATAAAAAAGGCACACTACTTAAGAAATCTATTTTTTTTAATCAAATCTAAAGATGGATGAATCTATTGAGAATCTTTCGATTTTGATATCTAAAAAAGAATCGATTTCATTCAACGGTTAATTCAAAAAACTATGCTTAGCCTCTCTGCTCATGAAACGGCTCTGCTGCAATAGATGGCAGAGGGTCCGTAGTACCCATATCAGTTAAAAGGTCCAGTTTCTCCTAAAAGTCACAATAGAAATTAGAAATAACCTTGGGAATAAATGAATTAACGAATAATACTATAGTTATGAGGCACAATACAAATCTTTATAGCGTATAAAAGTATACTAAAAAAGTTCCTATAAGAGAAAATCAAAAGCCTATTTTCACTGTCCCATATTCTAAGCTGAGGGGGAGACAGCGATAATATATTCAACATCATTCCTGTTTCTTTTCCCTTTTTTGCCGGCCAGCAAACTGGTTTTTCATTCATAATGAGGAAGAAAATGAGGAAAAACATTCATTTTCTGGATATTTTCATCCACATATACACTATAAAGAAACAGATCAATGCAAATATGACGACCTGGACGACGTGATTTGATCCGTTCTGTATGATTTTTTTGTTCAATCTTCTTACATTGTCCTTCACCCCTGCTTGAGCTTTGATCAATGTCATTTGCTGCAACAAGACCGAAAACAGATGATCGGATATGTTAGAACTAAAAAAATATTGGCGATTGCACACGTTTGGAACTGATACAAGTTGATATGAGACTGATTTTCTTTAGTTAGTTTCTTTTAATCTGATAGAGCTCTATGCATTTTGGACTGAAGTTATCAAGGGAACCGTTGATTTGTTTCGTTCTTTTTGTTCTCTATTTTGCTCCACTCTATCTTTTGGCAAGAGGTAGTGTAACGGCCCAAGTTCATTGCTAGCAACTTGTATCAGATATGAGACTAGTGGTGGGCTTGGGACGTTACAAATGGTATCAGAGCCAGACACCGGGCGATGTGCCAGTGAGGAAGCTGAGCCTTGAAGGGGTGTGGACAACGAGATAGTGTGCCAGTAAGGACGTTGAGCCTCGAAGGAGGGTGGATTGTGAGATCCCACACCGGATGAGGAAAAGAAGGAAACATTCTTTATAAGGGTATGAAAACCTCTCCCTAGCAGACACGTTTTAAAAACCTTGATGGGAAGCCCGAAAGGGAAGGTCCAGAGAAGACATTATCTACTACTATCAACCTGTATAATTTTACTCCATTCCCTACCATCATTCGAAGAGGAATCAATTAATTGGAATAATTAACACTCCGATCCTTGTACCAATATAATTTTAATAAATGCAATATTTAAATTTTTAATTCTCATTCTATCCATCATTTTCCATTTTCTCAAGTAATCAGGACCTAAAGAGTTTTCTCAGAAGTAAGAACGTCAGTAAGTAAAAACCAAGAATTAAATCAACATACAAAAAACAAATGGAAATATGACAACTATGAATAGCATTAAGAAAAAAATTGCATACCAATTGATCAAGAAAATCATGCTGGAACTTTGCTTCTGTCCCAATGTCATGAGCAATCTGCACCAGGACAATTACACCAGGTACCAAAAAGTAAAGATCAAAAGCCGAATATGGAATTAATTAAACGAACTGGCATATATATCTGTACAGGATCTCAACAAGATTAAGATTATGATAAAACTGTGAGACTTTTGGACCAGAAAACATTACACAATCTGTTCTTTTTTACTCAATAAGAAACAAGATGAGCTTTCGTCGATAATATGAGACAGAAGGGGCTGCTCAACATTGACCACCATACAATTAGGCATGTACCAGCTCAAACCAAACCCACTAGAACGCTTAGCTAAACGTTTAGAAACAAATCTTTCTACAAATAATAATAAGGTTGTTGTAAGAAGAAAATTGGACAGTCAAGCAAAGATGCCCCTCATTTTCGAGATTTTGATGGCATACAACTGGTATGTTGGCAAACCAATTTCCTAGACCAACTGTTGTAGAAACCAAATCTCCACTCAAGGAACAAACCATCAGGCTGCTAATGGACAACTCAACTCAGATGCTGAAGAAGAAGAAAAAGAACAGGAAAAAAGAAAATTGCATTTAGAGGCAACTTGTAGAGAGAAATGATACGAGCCAAGAACAGCGGAGAAAGACGTCCAAGGAACAACTCCAACTTAGCAAAAAGAAGATGGACAATAAAAATCAAAAGTTGTTGGAGGTGGGGGGAAGGTGAGAACTGCATTACAGCCACTGACAGAAAACAGAATGACCATGGATGAATTCGAGAAGAGATTTAGAAGTCTTTTAATGGTAGTTGATAGAGGATTGTGCACGGTTCAAACTGTGGTTTGCCTCGTGTTTTTGTGTCTTGAATTTGCAGGGGTTTTATTTTCCAAACTCATTTTTGAGAAGGAAAACAAGGTAAGCAATTAGTTTGTCTGATTTTTGTTCATAATTTAATAATGAATGCTATGCAGTTTGTGTTTCAGTAGGATTCTTCAGACAATTATAATTTATATTGATATGCTTGTTACATTATTATTACACATTTCTTTCATTGCCTACTATACGTTTTGAATGGTGATGAGCCAATAGACAAGAACAGCAACTACAAAGACTCGTAAATATGGATTCAACGTGTACCAGTCGAATGTAATGTATCATATATTCCGTTCTTCTAAGAAGGGAGAGAAACTCACAAATTTCACAGAAAGAAAACAATGTCTGTGACCACCATGATAATGAAATCGAACACTAAGCACATAGCATGCAGCTATACCACGTGAGATGTATTGATACAGAACGTACAGCTCGTAAATTCCATTAAGAAAGGAACCACGAGCAATGCAAATTCCAAGAGTGCCATTACAAGTAGATCAACCTCGAACATAGCTAAATTCAAATAATTATAGGAGCACCGCAAGAAATCTGAAGATTTCTGTTCAGATTTCTGTCGAGTACTTTATTTCTAGTTATTCGATGAAGATACCAGCACCGAGTGCTTTCAATAAAGGCTTAGCTGGGTGTTCTAGTTTGCAATTCAATAAACCTAAGTGCAAAGCTGTACCATAGATTAACGTAAAATCATAATACTCACATTTCTAAGCCTTTTAACTTGGCTGTGAAGACCTACGATCTCGTCGTCCAAGTCCCCTTGCATCGGATCGATCTGAAGTTGAATTTCATCGGAAGCCACCGCCGTTCTTGTGCTAAGCCCCTCCCTGAATACCTCAAAACGAAGGACGATTGAAATTAAGCGACATGAATTGAGTAATCATCATTCTTAACACCGGTAAACATAGAAACAATTTGAGAAATTCCTCAAGACAAGTGACAGAAAACTCGCAGTTCTTGCAATACCTCTAATTTCTGTAAATATACTGGAAGTTAGCATGATAAGAACGATGACAATACCTGGAGCGATAAGGAGCAGCGTTGCCATTGTAGAAGGAACTACCGCCACGAAACGAACTGGACGCCATTAGATACAGAATGAAAAGCTAATCAGAAATGGAACAATCTGATCGGAAACAGACGAATTGCGAGGATCAGTTTCAGAGTCTTCGGTTCGGAAGGTGAGAGCACAGAGCAAATCGGGACTTTCCGACTCCCGTTTATCAGAGGCGCGTTGGCGGGGCGTAAAGGGCGGGTGAATGCCGGTTCGGTTCTCCAATATGAAATAAACCGGGTTTCGAGAATTTGAGACCGGTATGTCCTTAACTTTGTATAGACCGGTATATTCTTTTATTATAATTAAAATTTACAATAAGTATAAAATTACGAGAATTTAAGACTAAAATAGAATTATAATTTATTTTAAGGCGACATTTTATTAAAATTAATTAGAGGGAATATTAATCTTCCTTTTCGAGTTCTTTGTCACTTGGTATAAATTCAGCATGCAATCGAGGCGCGAAAGCCCAGGCGTCGGCCCCTGCGATCACGATTGGCGCCAGTCCAGTAGCAGCAGCCTCTCCCCCATCTCCGAGCGATGCGAAGCGGGCTGAGCCTTCAAATCTTTCTATAGGAATGCGTCCAGTTCTTCGTAAAATCCAGTCAGCGACACGCTTGTTTTTCATCCACTCGTTCTCTCTCAAATCGAACTCAACGCCCATGATTTCTCGACCTTTTTGCTTCTCCAGTTCCCTCTCTTCAAGCTCCCACACGTTAGTTCTCTTTCTCTCTCTAGATTGATACATTTTTGAGCTGTTGTCTGTTTTTTCCGCCTTTTTTTGCTAATGGTTTGTGTAGTAAATTCTGCTGTTAGAGTGTTTCTCGGCCGGATTTGAGCTCTGCAATGTTGTACACTGTCGTAAAGATGAATTCTGATTTAGTTTATAACTATTTTGATTAATATTCTTATTTATTTGGGTTATCTCTCATTTAGTTCATAACTATTTTGAATTAGTATTGCTACGTCTATAATAAAGGCTTGTCTAGCATTCATTTGAGGTGTGGAGTGGTGTGGAGTCACGTGAAGTCATTGTTATTTTGTATTTGCCTAGAGCCAATTGTGAGTAACTTTGTAAGAGAGATTTTGTAGCGTGAGAGTGTGAGAGATACACTTGTGAACACCTTGGTTACAGTGATTGGCTACCCCCAGTGGATGTAGGATAATTTCTTCTATTCGAACCACGTAAATCTTTGTGTCACTTTGTTTAATTTCTGTTTGTGGGTGTGTGAGTGCGATCGATCTTGATTCCACTTTCGCTAACAACAATTGGGTATAAAAGCATATTTGGTTATGGCATTTTGCACAACCAGTGATATGAGAGTATTTTTTGTTGTAGCTTTTTAGGCCCAACAAATTGCATTTTGGTTGTAGCTTTGAGTACAACAAGTGGCATTCACTACCACAATTGAGTATCAAAACATTTTTGGTATTCTGTTGCAACAATTGGATATCAGAACTTAGAAGTTACACGCAATTTGTTGGTTTTGCTCGGTGTCTCGTATTGAAGCTATGCAGAATCCGGAGGTGATTTCGTATCTGACACAGCAGGAAGCCGCTGAGGTTGATGAGATTCTCATGGGTCCTCTCGGGTTCAGGTTGACCAATTGATGGTCAGTGTTGCTATTGTTGCTTTATTTCTCGAAGTTCTTTTGCTGGTTTTAAATTTTTTTGGTTCTCTACTTGGGTTTAAAATTGGTTTTTATTCAATATTGAAAAGTTGAATTGTTTAAATTTGTATCGTGTGAGATCTCATACTAGTTAGAGAGGGGAACGAAGCATTCCTTATAAATTTAGGATTGGACTTCCACTTGTTTTCTTCAATCATATGGAGTTGCCCCAAAGGAGTGGCATGTTGGTCAGGGTTGAGGCTGGTGGGGTTATAGCTCAACCGTTAGTGCCAGAGTTGAGGTGCATGAGATGAGATCTTATGGAGTCTTCTCCCACCAGGTCATTGTGTGCTTGAGTGAGGCTGGTATGATAGGAGAGGGGAGGATGGGATTCCGAGTGAAAAGTTTCGTTCCCACCTCATTAACACAAAGGGTGAGATAGGCCTCCAAATAGGAATAGAATATTAGAGGGTCAACGGAGCGACGGAGCATAACTTAATTGGTTAAGACATTATACCACCGAGCCTCTAAATTCCATATCAATCTAAGATTATTATTTCTAGTCCTAATTAAAAGTCTCCTGTTTTGACACCAAAAAGAAATGAAGAAATATTATTTTTAGAAGGGATTGATTTTAGAAGAAATAACTCCTCTCTTATTGTTGCATCGTTGTTTGCAGGTATACAAATTGTGAAAGTCGTAAAGCACATAATCTAGCTGAAAATCCACGTGATTCGCTTCTTATCTTCTGGGAAGGTTTCAATAGGCAGGTGAAATAACAGCTTTCACCAAGTCCACTATTAGCGGATAATGTCTTCTTTGGACTTTCCTTTTCAGGCTTCCTCTCAAAGTTTTAAAATGCGTCTGCTAGGGAGAGATTTCTACACTCTTATAAAGAATGCTTCGTTCCTCTCTCCAACTAATGTGGAGAGCCAAGTTTTGAATGGTGTGCCAACGGGAACGCTGGACCCCCAAAGGGTGGATTGTGAGATCGAACGTTTGGATTTTTAAAACTATAAATAGTCATTTTAATAATTGAATAAGGAAGATGTTACAATACAATTTGAAACCTCATTTTTGTGTTTTGCAGAAGTTTGATTCCAAAGCCAAAATACTGGGGAGGATAGAGGCTTAAACCAGAGCTTTTTGAGTTTAGGCAGGGGCAGCCATCTGGGTTGCATGACAGGTTATTTTCACCTCTCTATGGGCAAGTGGTTTACTAATTCTCTAGTTGTGGTGCATGTCATTGGCCAATAGATGTGTTATAGCCTTGCAAGCTTTGTGTTAAAATTCTTGGTCTAAGTGAGTGGATTAAGTTGGTTCTTTGATTGGCTATTAATTAGATTTATAGGGGTGTGGAAACCTCTACCTAGCAGATATATTTTAAGACCGTGAGGTTGACAGTAATACGTAACGAGCCAAAACAAACAATATGTGCTAGTGGTGGGTTTGAGCCGTTACAAATGGTATCAAAGCTAGACATCGGGCAGTGTGCCAGTGAGAACGTTGGACCTCTAAGGGAGGTGGATTATGAGATCCCATATCGGTTGGAGAGGGGAACAAAACATTTCTTGTAGGGGTGTGGAAACCTCTCCCTAGTAGATGCATTTTAAGAACCGTGGGGCTAACAACGATACATAATGGACTAATCTTTTTATAGTGTTTTAAGTTTTAAAATTTGTGGTCTTTTAGTAACGACTCTGACCAATACGTGTTCGTACAGGTTGCAATATTCCCCTTGCGAGACGGACGGAAAAAAAAGTATGGAAAGTAGAACGATTAGCTCCCTGATTGACTCCTCCATCATTCACGTACCTTCTTTTCTCTTTAGCCCCTTTTTTGTTTGACGTCAAAGTTGCTGTCTAATATTTGACTGTTGCATAATTTACTGAACTATTGCAAGTTTTACAGCTTCCATAAAACTATATGACATGTTCATGGAATTTCTGCCTATTTTAAAACAAAATAATAAATATGGACTTTTGGACAGGAGAGGAACGAAACATTTCTTATAAAGATGTGGAAACCTCTCCTTAGTAGACACGTTTTAAGACCGTGAGGCTTATGTCGATATGTAACAAGTCAAAGTGGATAATATCTACTAGCGGTGGGCTTGAGCCGTTACACAAATGCATATGGACTAGGCAGAGGTGCATAACTCCACCCTAAACAACCTTTTATTTCTTGCATATTGATGGAATACTCCTTGCATTACGCTCATGACTATTTTGTCCACCTCGAGGTCAGCTTCGAGAGACCTCGTAGATTTTTAATGATTCTTTCTACATAAGGGTTGGAGACAAGGTGTGAACTCTAGCCTTTGAAGGATTTGTATCTATTTAGTCTCTGAACTTTTATTAGACAACTTCAAAAGTTAAAAGACTGTGTAGACACAAACTTCAATGTCCGAACCAACTTTTATCTCTTTTTCCTTACGGGATGAATGTAATGAGTGCAATAAGAGTTGGATGTGGACACATTTGCTTAGCAAGATAATGCCATTGATGAATGTAAGGCTTTAGTCCATTTTGCTTTTTGAAAGTGTTTGGAATATTAGAGAATGGTCGTAGCTCATTGATAGGATTTCATTGAATAGGGAAAAGCCTTGGGCATCAAAAAGGCGTATGGGTATCATTTCATATTGTCTGCTTTGACCCGTTACGTATTGTCATTAGCCGTTGTTACATATTGTCATCAGCTTCATGACACTCTAAAACATGTCTACTAGGGAGAGATTTTCACACTATTATAAGAAATGTTTCGTTCTCTCTCCAACCAACGTGGAATCTTATAACCCACTCTTTTTGGAGGCCAGTGTTCTCAATAGCACACCCACACCGCTCGATGCTTGACTTTGATACCATTTGTAACAGCTCAATTCTACCACTTGCAGAAATTATCCTCTTTGGTTCATTATGTATAACAGTCAACCTCACGGTTTAAAACGCATCTAATAGGAAGAGGTTTCACACTCTTATAAAGAATATTTCATTTTTCTCTCTAACAAATGCAAAACCTCATATTAAATACCGAATCTAGATTCAAATTCTAGACATAAAACGTTACCGTCCTAATCCAATTCCATAAAATTATGCCTCTCATTTTCTCTCTCTACACTTGACTTCATATTCACTCACAATGTTACTTTTTTAAGCTTGCTTTGACCTACTTGAACCTAAATTTGACTTTTTTTATAATAAAAAATGTTGATATTTGTTTTAAAGGTAAAATTGACTGAGCCACTTTCTTCACCCTCTTCAAAATGGGCATAGCTTTTATTATTACCCATCACTCTCAAGAAATTATGATATAAAATAAATAAATAAATTTAAATAATTTTTTTTATAATGGATTTTGGGCCAATTTTATTTAATATTCCACAAGTGGGAATTGTTGGGTCAATTTGAAGGAAGTGGTTGGAGCTTTTGCAACAGAGATTCATTTATTCCAATTATGCGTAGTTGAATGATTTCAACGCCACTCACTCAACATCTCTTTCACAACCCTTTCAACCTTCTAATATAAACCATTAATTAATGGAGCTTTACCTAATTCCCTCTCCTTTTTTATGCCCCTATTCAAAAAAAAAAAAAAAAAAAAAAAAAAACGTCCCAAATCACCGATTACGAACGAAGAAATAAACGTACCCTTATTGGTTGGTTTAGTGATCTGATTAAAGAATCTAATTTGTTCATAAGGTTACGAGAGTTCAAACCGTGGTGATTATATTACTTTCTTCGTATGATAGTTCAACCTCACCGCTAGCAGATATTATCCGTTTGGCCTGTTACGTATCCACTCCCTTGTGGGCCAGCGTCCTTGCTGGCACACCGCCCGATGTCTGACTTTGATACTATTTGTAACAGTCAAGCCCACTGCTAGCTGATATTGTTCGCCCGTTACATATCGCAGTTAGCCTCACGATTTTAAAATACGTGTGTTAGGGAGAAATTTTCACACTTTTATAAGGAATGCTTTGTCCACCCCCTTGGGAGTCCAGTGTCCTTGCTTGCACATCGCCTCATGTCTGACTCTAATACTGTTTATAACAACCCAAGTCTATCGCTAGTAGATATGTCCGCTTTGACCCGTTACGTATCACTGTCAATCTCACGGTTTCAAAACACGTCTGCTAAGAAGAGGTTTTCATAATCTTATATAGAATGTTTCATTCCCCTCTCAAACTGATGTGAGATCTCATACAATAGTAACAAGATTTATGACTTAATTTGAAAATAGAAGCAACGTAATTATTAATTTTTT
This sequence comes from Cucurbita pepo subsp. pepo, assembly GCF_057944985.1. Lineage (NCBI taxonomy): Eukaryota > Viridiplantae > Streptophyta > Magnoliopsida > Cucurbitales > Cucurbitaceae > Cucurbita > Cucurbita pepo. Next base: position 2,674,341 of record NC_141803.1, read on the forward strand.
AGGCGTTTATTATATATTTTTCTTAATTTAAAATGGTTGGAGAAAATAAAAAACATAGGAAATTCAAAAGGGATTTGGATTTTTGGGGCATTATATTATTTGTCTAAGCTTTTAGGGAAGAGACTCCTTACCAATGAGAGTGGAATTTTATGTTTTCTTTACAAAATAATATAATTTTTTCCTTTTTTTTTTTTTTTTTTTTAGTAAATTAAATATTTCTTAAAGGAAATATTTTCCATTATGGCCCATAATTTGACCATTGAAGAGACATTGATAAGATTATTTGATTTATTCTATTTACATTGCTTTATAATTGGGATAAGATGAGGCTTTGTACTTTGAAGTTACATTTGATTTTGACTAAATATATATCTAAAATTTAGGATAAGTTAAATTAGTCAACATTTTACCATTTTCTTTATTGAACGTTAAAAAAACGTTAAATATTTCATATATGATAGAAAAAATATATATATATTAAACCGGTTATTTCGAACATAACTAAATGAATAAAGTAAAATTTATTATTCTAAAAGTCTCTAGTTTAATTATTATTTTAAAAACATATTGAATTAGGGTTAAAATAATTAAAATCTTAGTCTCTAGATTTTGGAAGTTTAGTCTATTTGGACCTTGAATATTTATGTAAACGCCTTATGTCAGAGATTTGAAATCTAAATTCGACACCTAATGACCCGACATTCCCTTACGACATGGTCATGTTAACTACTTCTCGTTTATTAATAGTGAAAACTATCCCAAAAATCAACACAAGTCCTTACGACATACTTTGTCACCCTTTACTTATTTAAAAGAAGAAAAAAAAACAAAAAATTCTTAACATTAATTTATGAACAAAAGCGGTCGATCGACGTCTCATAAATTAACTATTTTGGAAGTTCATGAAAATATGAGGGTATTTTTTTTAATTTTTAAAATAGTTTAAAGGTATTTTTAAAAGAATTTATAAGCATTCTCTAATTTTTTAAAAAAAGTTTAGGTATTTGAATATTTTTTTTAATATTATTAAAAATGAATATTTATGGATAATGAAATTAAGTTTGGTAAAGGATTTTGGAAAAGCAGGCGAGTTTAGTGGGTGATCTGAGTGGTTAGTTAAGCCATGTGGAAAACAGCTCATACGCCCTTCTTCGGACATCACTCACTTTCCTCCCCACTACTTCCCACTTCTCATGTGCCTATTTATCCTTTGTCTTTTACTATTTTTTGTCTTTTTTTTTTTTTTTTTTTTTTTTAATAATTATGTTCAATATATATATAAATCATTTAAATATAAATCAGTAGTTTATCATTCTTCTTCTCTCAATATCCTTTCTTCTTCTGTTTCACCACATGCATACAATGTATTTGGTTATGATGAGAATGGCATTTCTTTGACTACACCCTCATCCAAAACAGCCTTACTCCCTCTGAGCAATACTTATCGCTACAGAAGCCACGTGGCCCAACTGTATAGTGTCACGTGTGAGATTTCACATTAGTAGTAGAGGGGAACGAAACATTCCTTATAAGGGTGTGGAAACTTCTCCCTAACAGATGCATTTTAAAACTATGAAGCTGACGACAATATGGAACAGACTAAAACGGACAATATCCACTAGTGATGAGTTTGGTGTTACGAAGCCCCAAAAAGGGTGGATTGTGAAATCCCACGTCCATTAAAGAGAGGAACGAAACATTTATTAGAAGGGTATGAAAACCTCTCCCTAGTAGACACATAGTAAAACTATGAGGCTAACAGCAATAGGTAACAGGCCAAAACAGACAATATCTACTAGCAGTGGTCTTAGACCGTTACATCACGTTTTGATCTAGTGGGAAGTAAACATTAATGAATATGGTCGCAAGTATAGAAGGAAACATGACACCATGCAATTGAGGCACGTGGTTGGAGGGCAAAAAATGGCTACAGTCCCACTAACAAAGCAAGTTTTGCTTCATAAAAGTTCAAACACCGCCCCCCCCCCCCTCCCCCCATGATTCTCTCTCTAAACACGTACAAATAAGGGGGAGAGAGAGAGATCCAGAGGGGAAGGATGAGATGATGTGAGAAAGAAAACAAAACATATGGTGTTGCCAACTTGCCTCCACAACATAAGGCTAGACAAGAAAGAAAAGAAAGAAAAAGCCTCTCTCTCCCCCCATACTCAACTCATTCAATAGCATACTCATATCCCACTTAAGATGATAAGCTTTGCTTTTACATCCTCTTCCTGCCAGGAAGAGTTCCCTCTCCTCATTATGAGTGAGAGAAGAAAGAAGGGAAGGGGGAGCCCATCATTAATGGATGGTTGCTTTATAACGCAAACTCAGGGAGAGGATGTGACAAGCCATCAAATAATTGATCCTACAATGACCCATTTGAAACCGGCCAATACAAAGTCTACTCAGCAAACAAAACTAGCAAACATATCAACACACCCTTTTTTTTTTTTACCTAATCTAGGATGTTCAGATAGCTCTTATGTAGTGCCTACACATTCTTTCTATCCGCATCGTGTTTGATCCTGTGTGATTTCTGCAATCATCACAGGACATCGACCGATGTGTTCTCGGCTTCCTCGGAGAGGTGCCGGGAGCGTCGAGCGGAAAACAGATGCATTTTTCTATCACAAAGAAAAAGGAAGAAGAGAGGGGAAAAAAAATCTCAGACAGTGCCATTACTAGATGGAAATTCTGTCCATGAATAATTTGTGGCATTTATTACCCCATCCATCTCATTCTGATAAACAACAATCGTAAACTAAATAACCAGGGGCCTATGCTACTGGTACATGTGATTAGAAATAAACAACATTTAGCTAGAGAGGCAGGGTATTTCAGTTCTCACATCTACTAAAAAATTGAATCAAAATAAGTGGACTAATGATTCTAGTAGGACGGAGTACGAGTACCTGTGTCATCCGCCTGCTATTCGACGCCTGGTGGTTGGAGAGATATTCGTAGTCGACAGGTCCTCCAATCCTAGCAAATGTTTTTCTTTCTTGATTCAATTGACAAAATGATCAATACTTGCTATCTAATCTTTTAATGCAGCTCTCTATGACCCATGCCGCTTCCTCCAGCAGCTCTAGTTTACAGTTACCGATATTGAAATGAAGAAATTAAACGTGGAACAATTAGAAACAAACTTGTGAAAACTTGATTAGCCTCCTGATGAACAGTGCAGTGATTGATCCTCAGCAACTACACCACTTTTCAAAGTCTTAGGAAGTTGCATATCTCAAATGAAATCTGGCTACCAAAACCATGATAATCTTCCCCATGTAAAAACAGGGATTCAACTTTTCTTAAGTGGGTAAACATGATTTTTTTAGGTATTGAAGGATACCCCTTTGACAAGAAGTAATAAACTTATCGCGCAAAATTGTGAGCTTGTTCGGTGACAGTTGAATCTTCTAGCAGTCCAATGTTCTATAGGATGTCAACAAACTTTGGAGCATCATCCCTTGCCCCTTCAAGAGATCTATACATGTATAACACCTGAACATGGTTCTCCATACCCTCCACCTCGACACTGCTTTCAGTTTCGTCGTCATTTTCATTCCTCATCACCTCAACGACTAAGTGAGGCATCGCTCTGGCAACCTCTTGGCAGCCTTGGCGAGACAGTTTACAAGCTGACATCCAGAGGAATCTCATATTATAATAATGATGTAAACCAGATCTCAAGGCTCCATCGCCAAATGGGCTATCTCTAATCTCAAGCTTTTGCAATCTAAGACAACCCTCAAGCACATATTTCAATCCCAAATCACTATTTCCAGCAAAAGCAACTGATAGGGTGCGTACCAGTTTTCCATACTTCCCAATGTAGCTGAAAGCACGATCAGTCAATAATCCAGATATAGCAAGCCTAGTAAGCTTCTTACAGTTGATAACGATTGCACCAAATCCTTGATCCATGGGTTCTCCAGTTTGATGGTCTGGCTGGTGTCGTCCCATAATACATAGTCTAAACACCACGAGATCTTGGCAGTTCTGTGACATAGCTACCACAGCTGCATTGGTCATTCTCTGGCAAAAGTAGAGGATATATTGCAATTTCCTGCAACCCTCAGATATCGCCTGGAAGCCCACTTCAGAAATGGGGCCTTCACCATCTTCTCGCACATCAACAGGAAAAACCCGAAGTTCTCGCAATTCCTTGCACGTTGAAGCAACAGCCTGAAGTCCTTCATCGCATATCGAATCAAGAGCCTGCAATAAAAGAAACAATGTAAGCTCAGCATACCAAATTTGCCCCCCAATTAGACTTCTCTACCCAAAGATCACATACCCAGAAAGTCTGGAGCTTGTGGCAGTGGCTTATAACTGGTTTGAGTTGTTCAGGAGTTATATTTGCAAAGCTCAAGTTCAGAGTGGTGAGATTAGCACAAACTGGATAGATACAAGGTAGGTAATCAGGCAAAATGTCCTTGAATCCAGAGAGACAAACCAAGGATTTGCAAGCAGCAAAAGCAGAGGCATAATCAGGCTCTGATTCCCCATGAACCACAGCCTCTGAAGTACTGAACGAACCAGTTCCAAGATGTGTTAGATGAGGAGCCCGAATCATCAAGCGGTATAGCTGAGCAATGGAAACGTAACGATTCACCCCAAGTTTTTTCAAGGATGGGGATCTACTCACCAACCTCTCCAGTGCCTCAAAATTAATAGGGCACTCTATACAATCAAACATCAGAGATTCAAGACAAGTTTCCTTCTCCGGGAAACAAGATATCCAATCCACTTCATCGTCTGTTACGTCAGATTCAATCAGATCAAGTACTCGAAGGTGCCTGAAAAGCAAATCAATCAGTCTAAGCTGAATGGAAAAAGAAGCCATCACTCATAGAAACTTCAACAAAGTTGCCACTAGAACATCCAGCAAAATACATTTAGTTGAATTCAAAGAATCCCCAAATGGATTCCAAAGCATCCAGATTCAAACGTGCTCTCCAAAGGTACAAACGATCACTAATGGCAGACTAACGAAGGTGCATTTGGCAGTAGAAACTGAAGGAATCAGAATCAAAGCTAAGAACATTGAGAAAACGAAGTGAAAGGAAAAACAAAGGAGAAGAAATCAAGAGGCGTACATGCATCTGGAGGCAACAACAGCAATACCACTAGTGCCAAATCCTTCGCAGCAAAACAACACAATCTCCTTAAAGCCAGGAAAAGAGTCAGCGAGCAGGGCGAGATCGTCGTCAGTCACAGACATGCGCTTCAAATAGACAGTCTCGAGCCAAGGATATGATTTGGCCATGGCCGCCACCCATGGGGAGAAGTGAGCCCCCCAATTAGGCGGCATCAGGTTGAAATCTGCAAACCGAGGCTTCCCTTTGATCATAACTGACCGAACTCGATTAAACCGCGACGTGACTCGGCGAGGTGAAACAGCATAGCAATTTCCAATGAAGAGCTCAGATCGAGTGAGTGCCTCAACGCGATACCACGACTTACAGACGAGCGACGCCGCGTTCCGGTCACGCCGAGAAGTAAGGAAGTGAAGCACGTTCTCAAGAACATTATGAAGTATATTCTCAACAGAACCAGAATCAGAACCAGCTACATCACCAGAACACCCTACGCAATTGCGAGCTTTACTTACAGATTCAGCTATGGCATCGCCGGCTAGATCTGAAGGTAAAGATCGATCTTCGTCTTCAGACATTTCTTCAGATTGGTCCACTCTCATGTGCTACAAATCACACTCCCTCAAGAACAAACCACTCGGAATCGAACTTCTGCCAAAAAGAAAGAGAAAAAAAAAAAAGGAATCCAACTTCGAATCAGATCACGGAGGGTTCCAAGGTGAATGGATTTAGGTTTAGAAGAAGATGATGAGAGAGAAAATGAAGATCCAGAAAGAGAAACTCCATAGCAGTGAAATGATATGGAAGTTTGGAGGGATTCTTGTTGCCTCTCTGATTTTCTCTCTCTTTCAAATGGCGCTCTATTATTTAGGGGCTTTCCCCTCAACAATCTTGTCCTTTCCTTTCACATTACTTTATTTAAATAAAAAAATTAAAAATAAAAAATAAAAAAAAGTATTACTAAAATATTAACTGCCCTAAAAACAACTACTCTTCAGTCTCATCAACTTCACTCCCTCCCCTTCTATTCTAAAAATTATAATATAATTGTTTTATTTTTATTTTATAATTTTAGTTTAAAATAAGTTAAATTAATAAAAATATATTTAAACTATAAACTTTCCCTATAAAAATTTAAAAAAATATTATTATAATTAATATTTTTTTAAAATACTTTTTAAAATTTTTAAAAGTTTTATTATTATCCTTTAATTTTTTTTAAAAACTCTATAAACATCTTTTTAACCTTTTAAAAATTTAAAAAATATTCCTAAACTCTTAAAATAACATTAAAAATGTTGGAAATAATTTATGAGGTGTCAATAGACTATTTTTATAGATTATTTATGAATTTTTTAATATTATTTTTGAAAGTTTAAGAATGTTTCTGAACAGCATTTCTTGTTGAGTATTATTAGAAGTCATATATTGTTGAGTATTATTAGGAGTAAGTCATATATTGGCTAATTTAGGAAATGGTAATGTATTTATAAGTGAGAAATACTATATCTATTGCTATGAGGCCTTCTGGAGAAACCCAGAGATATGGGCAAAGTGGACAATATCATACAATTGTGGAGAGTCTGGAGAAGCCATGAGAGTTTATGCTCGAGGCACTGTCAAAGTGGACAATATCATACCATTGTGGAGAGTCTGGGGAAGCCATGAGAGCTTATGCTCGAGGCACTGTCAAAGTGGACAATATCATACCATTGTGGAGAGTCTGGGGAAGCCATGAGAGCTTATGCTCGAGGCACTGTCAAAGTGGACAATATCATACCATTGTGGAGAGTCTGGGGAAGCCATGAGAGCTTATGCTCGAGGCACTGTCAAAGTGGACAATATCATACCATTAGAGCTTATGCTCGAGGCACTGTCAAAGTGGACAATATCATACCATTAGAGCTTATGCTCGAGGCATTGTCAAAGTGGACAATATCATACCATTGTGGAGAGTCTGGGGAAGCCATGAGAGCTTATGCTCGAGGCACTGTCAAAGTGGACAATATCATACCATTAGAGCTTATGCTCGAGGCACTGTCAAAGTGGACAATATCATACCATTAGAGCTTATGCTCGAGGCACTGTCAAAGTGGACAATATCATACCATTAGAGCTTATGCTCGAGGCATTGTCAAAGTGGACAATATCATACCATTGTGGAGAGTCTGGGGAAGCCATGAGAGCTTATGCTCGAGGCATTGTCAAAGTGGACAATATCATACCATTGTGGAGAGTCTGGGGAAGCCATGAGAGCTTATGCTCGAGGTACTGTCAAAGTGAACAATATCATACCATTGTGGAGAGCTTGGGGAAGCTATGAGAGCTTATGCTCAAAGTGGACCAAAGTGGAGAATATCATACCATCGTGAAGAGTCGTGATTCCTAAGAGAAAATTTTAAAAATATTTTTAATATTTATAAATTTATTTAAACTGTTTTAAAAATTTAAAAATTTTTGTAAAAAGTATTTTTGGGATGAAGTGAAAATTAATTTTTATTTTATTAATTTAGTCTTAATTTAATTTAATGCATCCAAAAATGATTGGAGACGTGCCAAAGATGCATTAAGCGAATTATTTTTAGAAATATAAAATTTAAAAGGTTGATCATATTCTCCCACGCTTTCCCGGGTAAAACCATTTCTTTCCGATCATACTCTTTTCAAAGCCAGGCTCCGTACTGTCAAGGTTGGCGCTCTCCGATCACTGCGAGTACTTCGAGGCCCTTACTCCCTCCTCCGTTGGAGCTGCTGCTTCTGCACCGCCTCCTAAATCCAATCCATATGTCTGTTCATCCAGCTCTACTTCCCGCTCCTTCCGCGGCACCGTCCTTCAAGCGTGAGTATACGCCTTCGAATCTGACTCTCGTATAGGATTTAGCGTAATTTGGTGGTCATTTATGTTTCTGAACTGTTTGTTTACTATCAATGGATCCTAGGTTTTCCGATTGATCAGAAAAGATGGATTCTATTTGAAATGATTGAGATATGACGAATGAAGGCGGCCGAGGCGATCAAGACGACTGAGGATCTTGCGAGGAATGTGTAATGTTGTATCATTCCGATTCCTTGATTTTCTGTTTGTTTTTTAACGTACATTTTAGTGTATTGTTTTTCCGTCTATCAATTACGTTACGAGGAGTAGCATTGCGCGGAAATTTTCTATTTCGCGAAGCTGCGTCGCGACATTGTCTTGAAAATTTTCTTTCGTTTGTCAATGTTTCCGGTTATGGTCCGTTGATGTAGTATCATTAGTGAAACAGTATACAGTCCGAGTTAGCAGTGTGTTAGAACCACTACTTTCATATTTTCGAACTCTGTTTCACGATTATTTCTTTTTCCTTTTTGTTTGACCATTGAACACAGGGCACAGTGTTGCTAATGACGCCGTGCGAAGAATTATAGGAGGAGCTGAAGTTCTCACTAACGCTGGTTGCGGGAAATTCTTCCGGTGGACTTGCGAGAATGTATCAGAACAGAAGCTAATGATGGCTTCTAAACGTGACCTGTTTGCATCTGCTGGCCAGTTATGAGAACACAAGATTGTCATCTGCAAAACTTGCATTGTGTGGTGGCGATAAGTCTCTCTTGTATGAAAATGGCGAGCGTCTTGGAGCTTTTACGAGGTACATTTGATTACTTTTCTCATTGGTGTCTGAATTGCTTGATTTGCTGGCTTTTGTGGTTAATCTGTCCATCAGTTCTCCATAATAGACTCGAGTGTGAACTAGCTTTCATAAAACAGAAAATGAATTAGTAAAGAAAAGGCTGAGCTACAATCGGTTTCCAGATGTCCCTAAATATTTTATTATTAGATAGGAGGAAGGTTCTGAAATGCGAACTTACAAGAATAAGGATTTGGAAGTCTTCCTTTCTGTTAATTGGTATCTTTTACATGACAGAAATTCAATCTTGAAATCAAGACGGTGGTTATAGCTTCTAACATTTTCCAAGAAACTGATCGAGTGAATACATCTAAATACATGTTGTTTTGCCAGTTCTTGTTGCTTTGCTATCAAATCTACAATATAGATCAACTTCGACTGTACGAAGTACATACTTTTATGTGCACTACAGTTGTCATTTTGAAGGTGCCTTAAAACTGAACACTCAAAATGTTTTGAAGTCAAACATCCGAAACATATTTATGCGTGTTTGTGGTTTTGCAAGTGTCTTTGAGATGCTCAAGGAGTTGTTGCTACTAAAGTTTAGCATAACATTGCTCCATAGCCTGTAAGACGTCCACCTCTTCCCCCTCTCCTTTCTCGCCTGACTAGGCTACTTTTCAAAATGGAGTGAGATCACCACTTATTGGAACTATTACTTCACTATATAATAAAGCTTAGCTTGAGATTAAGCGTAGGTAGAACTTTTCTAGGAGTCGAGTAATACAGTCTTTTAGATGCTGATTTGTTATTTCCTAATTCATTGATGAACTATATGATAGGTAACTTTTCTAGGAGTCAAATAACAAATCAATGTTGATAGGTAACTTTTCTAGGCAGACTCCCCATGAACAAGTAGAGATCAACCCGCAGAGAAATACCCGACAGGTTACCTCTGTGGACCATGCATTCTGCTCTACGGGTGGATGTATTCTTTAGTAGTGCTCTGGAAAATTTTAAAGGAAGTTTTGCAGAAATTCAGTTCATGATGGGCAGGGATCAATTCCCCCCGTCATAAATAAAGTCAAATTATCAGAATGGCCTAGTGGTTGGTCTTTAGAGAGGATGTTATCTATTGTCAAGTGTCCGAAAGCTACAATGAGAATATCATAGTATTTGGAATCTCAAAATCAGTTCATGATGAACATGGGTTAAAAGTTTCAGCATCATAAATGGAAGTTGCCTCTGTTGTCTACTAGTTGATCATCGGTTAGGATTTTATAACCCGTCAAGAGCATAGCAAGGTACAATTAAAATTTGAGCACAGAAGGGTATTAAATTCAGTTTGTGATGAACTTCGGTTGAGATTTCTACCATCATAATTGGAATTAAATTAATATTGCCCAGCAGTTGATTGTAGGTGAGGGTGCTAAAGAACGTCAAAATTTTTGCATGGGAGGATGTCATGGTTTGTGGAATTTCAAATTAATTTCTCTGTTGATTTTTTTGTGATTTACGTTGTATTAATAGGGGCATGGAGTGGAACAAAATACTAGACGATGAACTGAGCTATAATTTTTCTTTTGGACAAAATAAGCTATCATTGATACCCATAATGTAAAAAAATGCTAATCACAGGTGCGTAATCACATCCTTTTGCATGGCAACTTCATATTTTACATTAGACTCTTGTTCTTTTTGTTTCATAGCAAGGAAAGATGCTAAGTTGAAAAGCTCTGAAGTCTGACAAGTTTAGAAGATTCGTCAATTACAATTGAGTAGAAAACACTAACAAAAAGAAATTGAAAGAGCTTAAATTTTCTTTTCTGTAAGTTTTAGGGTCCCAGGCCAATGAAGCATGGTGCAGAGCGGACGACTATACTGAAGTTGTAGTCGCATGGCATACGGGAGTGGAAGCATACTGAGAGTTAAGTATCCATTAACACTTCTAATAGCGTTAGAATTGTCTGCAGCTTACAAAGACGTATGTTTCATTATTTATTTCTTTATTATTATTATTATTATTATTGTTTTTAAAACAAGGAGCTCATAAAGAAAATTTGATTGATGAATTCGGACTAGAATAAATCAATAAAATTCTAATAATAAGCTTGAGATCGAATGAAATTGCCCACACACTGCGAATTACAAGAGTTTTATAACCACTTTAAGCTTGGGCTTTAAAAGACACTCTTGTATCGCAAGTATGACCCACGTAATGAGTGAGGGTTGTTAGCCCTTGCATGCGTATAGTTGATTAAGTTAAAAAAAATATTAGAAATATCCTCTATTGTTATCTTAAAATATTACATCACAAGAAAAAATAGTGGAAAGGAATTAGAATCTACAATATGTTTAACCAATAAAATTATGTTAAGGTCGGCATGTGATTTTTATTGTTTTTTCTTTGGTTGAGATTTTCAACGTTATTATCATTTTAATGTATAAAATATCAATTTTAGTAGGTTCTAATGTTTGGGAGTTGTTGATAATCATTTGGTTTCTATGTTTTCTACTTGTGAAAAGTAGATTCATTTAATGCTGTTGCAAATTAAATATGTAATTTCTACTAATACTTTTTTTAATCCAATTGTAGATATTGGTTTCATTCAAGAAAATAGAAGCTCCTTTTGTATGTATTCATTTTTTTCCATTGAATATCTAAACATCGTGTTAAGGGTGCATCAGACCATGTAATAGAAGAGGGGAAATGGGTATCATTCACTCTTCTATTATTGGACATTGACACTTGAATCCACAAAAATAGCTAAAAGTAAATAAATAAATAAACAAATCTATGTAGATCAACAAAGTCTGAGTCCAAATGTGTTTATAAACTTCATATCTAAATTCTTAACTCAATTTAATACTTCCTATTTCATTTTCTCCATTTACACTCTTGTTAAGTTTCTTGTTTTCAGGTACGCCTCTGCATGGAAAACAATATTAGATGATTCCCCACTTTCTATTTTCAAGATTCAGTGGCTCACCCTCTTCATGGAGGCGAATGTATCATATGCGCTGCTGTAAGTTGTTAAAACGCAGGTCATGCAGATTGAAAAAGAAACGAATAGATTCATATTACATTGAAGACGTAAAGGTGGATGGATTGGGAAACGACAGCAGCATTGCTCCAATTAGTGGTAGAGATTTAGAAGCCGACACAATTTTGTACGATATGATGATTTCATTTAATCTGATAATTCTCCAACTTTGATCAACGCAGACTTCACAAATTAGCGCATAAAGGAAAATCACTTCTTTAGATGGGATGGAATGGAAACAGCTTCTTGCCATCGTGGAATTCCTCCATGGAAGGTAAATATTCCCAATTCAAGAATTTCATTTCTTCACGAGAATTCCTTTATAAGGTTACATATCATATTATATTAGTTGGTTCATATCATATTCAAATTTTTCAAAAGAAAAAAAAAAAAAAGGTTGCATAATTGAAAAAGGTTAAAACATTATTATTATTATTTTTTTTATAGAATAGAAAGTAAACTAAAAAAAAAAATTAAAACATCAGAGATTAAAACACACGTTTAGCCTAAAAAATAGGTTGAAACTCATTGTTATATTTCTAATCTCATAGTCATTTTTAACTTGAAACTTCCTCTAAGCTGAAAAATCAGTATTTCCTCAAACAAATTAGTTAACTTGCTTTAACTTCTATAAACTTGTAACAAACAATATGACCCATGAGAAAACGAAAAATGTAGTGGAAAAACAAAATCTTAGCAAAATGAAAACTGGAAGCTTCTTTATTGTTGTTTTGCTATTGTTGTTCTCTGGGATTAGTTATGATGTGATTAGGGTGTTGTATATTAAGGGAGGCAAAAAGGTCATTTCCATTCTTGACTTTTAGGAACTTGAATTCTTATCCTTTAGCAATTCCAACCCAACTAGAGAGAAAGAGAGAGAGAGAGAGAGGATGTAGTAAAAGGGTAGAAGTAGAATGGGGGTGGTGAACATAGGGTCTGTCGCCAACTTGCGTTGACAACATAAGATTAGACAAGAAAGCAAAGGCTCAGCTTTGCTTCCCCCACATATTCAATGCCACAGATGCACAGTCAGAACCCACTCACTGTGTGATGATAGCATTGCTTTTACCTCCTTACTACCAAGCTCCTAATAATGAGAGAGAGAGAGAGGTAGAGCCCACTGATAATGGATGGCTGCTTTAAAATGCAAACTCAGGGATGTGACAAATCATCAAATGATTGACCCCACAAATTGACCGACCTATTTAAAAACCTCGAATGCCATCTCAACTTTACTCTCTTCACCAAGCAACCCTCTTCTAACCATTCATCGTGATTGTATATAATCTTTTTTTTTTTTTTTTCTCACACTATGCTAGGAAAAAAATACTATGCTAGGTAGAGGTTTCTACACTCATATAAAAAATGTTTGGTTCTCTCCTTAACCGATGTAGGATCTCACAGTCCACCCCCTTCTGAAGTCTAGCATCCTTGCTGTCACATATTTTCTTCTCCAATCGATGTGGGATCTCCCAATCCACCCCCATTAGGAGTTCAATGTCCTTGCCGGCATACCGTCTCGTGTCCACTCCTTCGTAGCTCAACCTCCTCACTGACATCGTCCGATGTTTGGCTCTAATATCATTTGTAACGGTTCAAACACACCATTAGTAGCTATTGTCTTTTTTGTGTTTTCCCTTTCAAGTTTTCCCTCAAGAATTTTAAAACACATCTGGTAAGGAGAGATTTCCACCATCTTATAAAGAAGAATATTTTGTTCTCCTCCCCAACCGAGGTGAGTTATTACCCTCACACCCTCTCACAAATTCAAGTTTCTTATTCACTATGAGAAAAGGGGGAGAGAAAAGGGGGAGAGAGAGGGGCCTCCAAGCTGTGTACTTGTACAGCATCTTCCATGGTCATGATCATCAATGTCCATATCACTCTCGATTGATATAAAAAAATCACTCACTAGAGACAGTGCCATTAATTAGCATATGAGAATTCTGGCCATGAATTGTATTTCGGCATTTATTGCCGATCTCACATTGCTGATAAATGACAAATAATAGAACACCAGTTCCTCTGATTAGAAAGAAAGAAACATTATCATTTTTAGGGGAAGAGAAGAATCCTACTCGGTTTTTAGCCCTCTCATCAATGGCCTAGACCACCTCCCATGTGAATCACGAAAAACATAAGTTTCTTGTAAGATCGATTACCTACAACGATCCCCTTGCTATTAATGACCTTAGAGAAAGGATAATAATGTTCTTGGATCTCTTAGTTCATCAACCCTCCAACGGACAGCAAGACCCACAGATGTCACCAAAGCTTTTAATGCCACCTCTACAACCCCTGCCTCCTCCCAATCTCTCTCTTGTTTACTGATATCCAATGCCAGATCTGGAGGAACATTATTTAACTCGAGGTAAACACAATATGACAATATGGAACATACCACTAATGCTCATACATGAATGAAGATGGTTCATGTACGATATGAGAGAACATACCAATAGGGAAGATGAACCAAATGAATTCAATAAATTCATGAACCAAATTTTCATGACAATTCTCGACCCATTCATGAAACCTGACTTGAATGCCACTAGGGAGGGACAGGGAGCTCTTCCTTCTTTAGGGGGTAGTAAAGGGCATTTAACTAATGATAATTCTTCCCGCACAACAGTGTGATCTTGCTCAACCAGTGGAAGCAATAGGGAGTCTGAAATTGTATAAGATGTGTACAATTTCTAAAGCATGTATTATTAACACTTCGACATGCTTCCCAAAATCCATACTCCACCCACCTGAGGTTGATTATTCACCTTCTCATTATCATTCCTCATCACTTCAACAGGGCCATATTAAGTAACAATATTAACATTAAATCAATGTAGTAAATGAAGGGAGAGAGAGAACACTAATGGGAGGACAACTTCGCATGGGAAAACACCGGAAATATGTGGATGATATCATTTAGAAAAATTATGCCTATTAAATGTGAATACTAATAACAGTGTTTGTAATAACCATTTTTTTACTATCAAAATAAATCCACACATAATCGTAAAAAATTAAGATTTTTTCAGTAATTTTTTTTTAACAGGAATGTTAGACAAATGGAATATAGGTTAGTTGTTTAGTTATTTTGATTGGTTTACTTTCTTGAAATATTTCCTTAAACTGGCCAGATATATTTAAATTTTTAGAGATGTTTTTTTAATTTTTATATAAAAAAAAAAAAGTGTGATTTTTGTAAATATGTGTATCGTTTTCTTTGATTCTGTTGAAATTATTTACTATAAAATGCATGCTCAAAATGGGAAGAAAGACAAGATAACATGATATACATACTTGAACTTGATTTGCCCGCTTCCTGCTTCATCTTATTCTGTACATAAAAATAAGCAAGGAAATTGTAATGGCAAAAACAGCAAATTGTCAAAGGAAAAAAAAATGCAGCAAAATTTACAATAATTTACAAGGCAATAGAAAGAACAAAAATTGAATAGTACTAGCTTGGCTGGTAAATGTTCTATATTAAGAGAGAGCTTGAACCAGACTTCTCATAGGAGTGTCTGTTAGAACAAAATGTTCGGTGTGCTAACTGCTACTCCACCAACTATCACCATTCCAATTTCTGTCAAAAATTAAAAACATTAAAAAATAATAAAAATTCAAAGATTGTACCAACATTAACTAAAATAGTCACACTTACCTGCGTGCATCCCTACATATCATCAACTCTGAGCACATTCAAATGGATGAAGGCTTCCTTCTGAGAAATCATGCATCCTAAACCGCTCTAAAATTTCGAAAGGCCTGCCCGCAGCCAGCACCACACACAATGAAAATATGAACATTAACATACAATGGTACGTACCAACATAGTTGAACATAGGGAAAGATTTCCACGTATTCGATATATTATGATTAGGGAAACACCTCGTTCGATATCTAATCTTATTTCTGACAAGAGCAATGGGGTTGGGTTGGCCTAAAGATTCTGGAGAATGGGTCCAAATCTCTCCTACAGAGGCTATTTAGGATATTGAAAACTTATATGTACCATGTATAATGAAAGCGGAACTCGTACGGTAAACATTCTCTGATAAGTTAATTACTATCAAGATTCCATATATTACATTCTTTCATCTATCTCCGTGAAAGCTTAGTGTTTTTTAAACTAATTAGTTAATTAATTAAGACCAACAAAACAATGCATATAATAATTAACAAATCCTATATTATGAAGGTCAAGGAATCCACGAGGGGCTTACAGTATGGCTTCTCTATTACGGCAGAGTCTACGCTGATTGTTCTCTATTGCAGCCAACACATCAGCAGCCTGCGGTCCAATCCCTCCACCGGCTACGACTGATCGGACTGGAGCAGTTGGAGTCCATAGCTGTGACAACAAAGGAGGAGGTCATCAATAACTGAGAGATAAGAGAGATGAGGCATTCAACAAGCCACCCGATGGTGTGGTACAAAGTGGGTTTAGTACGTCATGCCAAAACAGCTTCGAAACAAACAAAAAAAAGGTCATTTATGGAATTGTCAACACTCGTACATACATACGTACCTTAATGGTATTATCGATCCCGCTAGTAGCAATGGCACAATCAAATGGATGACTCTGGACGCAATTCACAACTGAAAAAGTGAATGAAGAGAATATTCGTACTTCAGTTTTGGTTTCGGTTTCGGTTTCTGTAATTGAAAACGAATTATTCATCTATAAAATTATTTGGATGGTATTTACCAGCTCCATCTCCAACAAGAATTTTAATCAGTCTACCAGTTTTCTTCTCCCAAATAAACCATCTCCCGTCATCACTTCCACTGGCAACATATTCACCTGCAAATATCATTTTACAGAGTATCAACTTCCAAATTATCACAAGTATTTATCATTTTAACGACCTATGCTTGTTTCTAAAAACCAAATTTGGCAATTATATTTTACAACCCCTCCTCTTTCTTCCTAGCACAAACGAAGACGTCGCCCTTCAACCGACACTGCAATACACCATCATTTACAGCACAATTCAATCTAATCCATTAACGTTCAAAGCGATTCTTTAGGAGATTTGGAGGAAAAAAAGTTCAAGAATTCTATAGGGAAAAGAGAGGTTGCAATTTCCTCGTAGAGAAATCGAGACGATATATAAAACAAGGAAACGACTGTGTTGTGACCTACAATAATCATGGCCGTGTCTGTAAAAAATTGGGTTCCTATGACAATAGTCATGGTATAGGAAATAATGGTACCATCTCACACCCCCATATAGGACCCACTCTAAAGAGATCACATGAACCTAAAATTTAATCAACTTGTAACACAATTAGCCAATCCCATGGTTCAGTTAATACCTCTTTGCCCAAGAAAACTAGCTTGTTTAATATCAGTTCCGATATTGCAATGACCGACATATCTTTGCTTCATATCAATGACAGGTTCAGGCTGCATGTAATGTAACACAAAGCTTAGTCGGAATGAAGACATCATCAACTAAAGGTAAATGTATAGAAGATTCTGTCAAAGTATTACTAGAACCTGATAGAGTATTCCATCATTGTGTGACGATGAAGGAGACCCACAGGAGCCATTCGCGCCAACCCTTTCTATTGCTGGATCAACTCGTCTATGTATTCTAAGATTTACACTTCCATGTAGAACGTTAGAATCGACGTCTTGGGCTTCATCACCTGATAAGGTTTCAAAGTCCAGCTCCACCTCGTCATCATAGTCAGAATCTTCTCTTTCTGATCTCACCCCATCTTGTGAAACATCACTGTTTGCATCTGAGCGGTGAAGAAGGTCACTTAATGATAATACACCACCTAACGGTGCTGATCTTATAGCTCCATCATTGTCTTTATTTGATTTTTCCAATTCAGCTGGTTATAATATAAAATCAAATAAATCAAAAGCCAAAAATGAGAAGGAGATGGCAAGATGCAAAACTGTTGAAACAAGTTGAATATCTTCCCAATTTGCCCAGCAAAAACATATACCCTTATCAGACCAAAAAAAAAAAAAAAAAAAAAAAACATTTTCAATCATAAAGAGATCTCGAGATATCTTTCTAATTTGCGCAGCAAAAAGTAGTATAATGTTAGGATGGACGTCAATCCATCCTTAATTAAAAATAAATATACAAATAGTCAACAAAAACCATGCTAATTTCACTTAATTAAAAATAAATATACAAATAGTCAACAAAAACCATGCTAATTTCAGTTAACAACAACAGTTGATTCCTTCTGTAACGACCCAGATCCACCGTTAGCAGATATTGTCCTCTTTGGGCTTTCCCTTTCGGGCTTCCCCTCAAGGCTTTAAAGCGCGTCTGCTAGGGGAAGGTTTCCACACTCTTATAAAGGGTGATTTGTTCTCCTCCCCAACCAATGTGGGACATTACAATCCACTCCCCTTTGGGGCCTAGCGTCCTCGCTGGCATTCTTTCCTTCCTCCAATCGATGTGGGACCGCCCCTAAATCCACTCCCCTTTGGGGCCAGTGTCCTTACTGGCACACCGCCTCATGTCTACCCCCCTTCAGGGAACAGCGAGAAGGCTAGCACATCGTCTGATGTCTGGCTCTGATACCATTTGTAATGACCCAGATCCACCGCTAGCAGATATTGTCCTCTTTGGGCTTTCCCTTTCGGGCTTCCCCTCAAGGCTTTAAAACGCGTCTGCTAGGGGAAGGTTTCCACACCCTTATAAAGGGTGATTTGTTCTCCTCCCCAACCAACGTGGGACATCACACCTTCTTTCATCTATTCTTCTTTAAAAAATAATAATAAGAAGAAACTAGCAAATGTTGGTGGGTACAGACATTCAACAGCAATATGTTCATTTAAAGCCCACAATCCTCCACTGGAAAGAGTTTTGGTGTGCAAGTTCTCCCAGACCTCCACTCCAAGATAAATATGAACCAAATGAAATTACAAGTTCTAGACTACCATTTACCTGCAGCGAGGTCCCTCTTTACACTTTCCACCTTCTCTGCCACTTCGGGATTAGATGGGGCCAAACACTGAGCAGCAAAGGCAAAATCTAGGGCTTCCTTATGTCTACCTAGCTGCAAGAGAAGAAGGGAAAATGAAAAAAAAGAAGGATTGAATCTTTCACAACTTGTAAACAGAATATATATATATATATATATATATATATATATATATATATATATATATATATATAACTTTATATGAACCAAACGACCACAACAAACAGTCTTAACTTCCACACATAGATAAAGACCAACATGAAAATTCAAAAAAATTTCAGATACCATTGATATACACTCATCATTTTATATTAAACGAGAAAAAAGATTGTACGAGATAGTTCCCAAAGAAAGAAAGCTGCAGCAAGCGGTAGAACAGAATGACATAAAAATTACCTGTGATAGAGCTTCACACATGTAGTAATGTGCTCTGAAAGAAGAATTATCTATTTTCCTAGCACTGTAACAATCTCTTATGGCCATATGAACATCATTTTTCCACTTCCGCTGAAAAAGATTTCAGCTTTTCTCAGTTAGAAACCAAAGAAGATACTAGCATGTAAGAGTTCATAAAAGAAAGTAACGAGGAAAAGGGCCCTCCACCTGAACTTGAATACATATAAAGTATCAAAAGGAAACAGGAAAATAGCACATCACCACAGATGTTCCTGACTACTGAAAAATTAACATCACCAAACAACTATGAAGCAGCAGTTCAAAAGTATATAGTAATTCTATTCTGCCCCACAGAGAGAAAACAGCTAATGGTGCTCTTCAAACTTATGCTGTGATGATAATATAATAAATAATATAAAAAAGAGAAGATTAAGAATCCATAAATCGTGACGTCTTGAACTTTCTTTTGGAAGTTGAATTATATTAAAAGAAAATGAGAAGATGATGGGGCTATTGGACCAAACGAACAACTTATGATCGGGAGATGGTGAATAATCACAAGGGAAAGAAGATTACAAAGATTTCTGGAAAATCTAAAAAAAAAAAAAAAAAAAAGCCATCAACTGAGATTAGAAGATATTTTAAATTTCTTTTCGAAAAAATGACATTGGCTCCTTTAGGAATATATTTGGAAAAAGAAAAGCTTGTTTCATTTACTAGCCTAAATATGTGATTCCTCAAGGAATCTCCATAACATCCAACCCCACAAATATCTGTCTCTTGGTACTAGATATGAAAAAAAAAAAGGACAAAAGATAGGTTGGGATACATAAATTTGAAATGGAACATGAATTTGAAGCAATAAATATAACGCATTACCTTGAGTAATAAAGCAGCACGTGTGCATAATGAATCGTGCTTGAGAATAACTCCAATAATACGACCAAATCCATCCAAAATTTCATTACATGCCTCAATTCCACCGAAGTAGTTGCCACCCTCCAAGCATTTTTCAGCAATTTGTAATAATTTTCTGCATTTATCAAGCTGAAAAATACTTGTTAAATTAAACCTTTGAACCATTCGAGCAATAAGATTGTTCAATTATAACATTTGTTTGAGAGTCGCACCTTCGCATTAACACCACCATTTAAAGGCAAGCCGTTAGAAAGATTCGGAACAGGATGCTGCAATTCCAATCCGTTGAGTATGGGAGTGAAACTCATTAATTTAGAAACATCTCCTGATGTATACTGCATTGTACCTAAACCAGCTGTGGGGAAAAATATATAAATGCAATTCGACAGAACTAAATCGAAACACATTAAATATAAAAATATGGTTTCACAAATACGGTAAATGCCATTATCTAACAAATAAATAAAACAATGATTGTAAACTAAAACAGAAAATTCAAAATATGATCCTTTCCTAAGAAATCATCACATCTTAGTTTCGAAACAGCCATTATACATGTTAATTACATAAAATAACATTTTACTGTA
Source organism: Cucurbita pepo subsp. pepo (assembly GCF_057944985.1). NCBI lineage: Eukaryota > Viridiplantae > Streptophyta > Magnoliopsida > Cucurbitales > Cucurbitaceae > Cucurbita > Cucurbita pepo. Next base: position 2,694,956 of record NC_141803.1, read on the forward strand.
AATTTAAAACAAAATCCATCAATTCTCTTCCATTATCTAACTAATAAATAAAACACTGATTGTAAATTTAAAATAAATCAGAACGATTGATAAAAAAAATAGGAAATGCATAAGAAGCTTAAATTTTAAGACAAATTAAGATACCATGATTTACATTCATCAAGTATACATGTTCTCCACTATAGCTAAGAAGGATCTCTTCTCCATTCGGACTAAAAGTAACATGAGTCAAATGCAAACCCGGTCGAACCTATGAAAACAGAGAGAGTATAAGATCAGAAGTCTGAATTGGTACAACCAGAGAAGGTTAGAATTAGAATTAGCAATCGTATGTTTTAAAACAACATCGTTTCCATTTTAAAAAAACAAACATATACACCAACAACAAAATGAGATTCTTCTAATCGGAATAGTCTATTAGGATAGTATCATGCCGAGAGAATTTTGTTGACAATCATACTGTACTGCTGAGTATGCATGAATAAATAGTGAATTCTCATTTTATTACTAATAACAATGACGTCAGATTAACATGAATGAACGTTTTTTTTCCCCCAAGTAGAGAGAAACATTTGAGACCTGCATCAAAATCATGGGATGTGCAGATTCATATTGACCATAAAAACTGTCTTTATATCATATTTTGCATACGCTAAAATTGACTTTGTAGAGTATATACTATGCGATTGTGTTTCTACAATCAAGCAATAACCATTTTGTAGCCAGATTGATATGCACCATGATTAATAAAAAACAATTTCTGAACACACCCGTTCAGAGAGATGCATTGGGCAAAAGTAGTTAACACAAGGAGGTGGCGACATCCTTTTCTGGCTGGACGACAAGGGTGGCAGCATCCTTCTATCATATAACCGTGCAAATGCATCACTGCAAATAGGAATTAAAAGAAGTTGAAGAGGAACAGTTAGGCTCTTTTACTTTTACTTCCTTTTAAGCAATTCCTCTACGCAAAGGGTTAACAATTGCAGAATACCTTCCACCAACCAGAAGTAAATGAGGCCTAGTGGAACTAATGTCACAGGATTTCAAAGCAAGGGTTTGTCTGGGAGGATCAGCAAGTGACCTCTTTGCTCCACACCGCAAATCAATCTGACAATGAGTTTAATGTGAAAACAATGAACCCAATAACTGATGCCATTTCTATAAATAAAAAAATTAAATAAATAAATAAATAAAATGTTGTGATCAACTATTGCGGTTAAAAAATTTGAATAAGCCTCTTTTAAGGCTTGTTGCTTTTTTTATATAGAATATTGCATCAGATGTGGCGTAGAGGAATTTAAACCTACAAACTCCTAAAAGAAATAGAAATATCTTAATCGTTGAACTAAGCTCATGTTAGCAAGGCTTGTTAACTATCATATAACCAAACACGCTATCTCATTAATTAATGCAACTAATTTTTTTCAAAATGGTCATTTTTTTGAGTACATAAAACATAGTAAATGCTGCTGCCATAATACTGAATTGAGCATCACAGCTAACCCCTCCCGCACCACTACCCAAAAAAGTGAAATTGTTGCATTGTCCATTTAGCTTGAACATTGTCAAAAGGCAAGAAATGTTAGGAAAACAAGCAGACCGACATCTCTTGATCTTGTTCATTGAATGGAAGTGTCAAAAGTGGTGTCAAAGTAATTATATAAGATTCAATTTACCGTAACCCACTAGCTTAACCATTTTGATTGATGGGTGATCTAACATGGTATCAAAGGAGGAGGAATTATATTTGAACTCTTGTAATGTCATTTCCTCAATTAAAATTAAAAACTACTCGTTGGGCCTTAAATAAATTTTTAAGCCCACAAATGAGAAGGAGTGTCAAAAGAAAGGTCAAAGTATTGATATAAGATTAAATTTACCATAACCCATTAACTCAAGTTTCCCGGATGTGATGGGTGTTTTCACAAAACAGAAAATTCAAGAGAAAGCAATACTTACAAGAACATTGTGACATTCTTGGTGAGAAGCTCCCTCGGGAGAACAGGACATCCCCTCTCGAAAGTCATGCTGTCTAAGAGTCCCATCCTCACTAGCACTCCATACTACATTTGGATTCCCTATTTCAACCTTCAACGAATTGAAGACAAATATTGTCAAAACGATAAACATATTATTTAACCTATAATTACTAGAACGTAACCTGGTTGTTCATAATGAATAAATTATTTCATTACGTCTAGTAGAAGAAATTTTCAATATATATTTCCCATTGAGTTCATAATTCTTACAGCTAATTTTTTTACTCTTCTGGTGTGACACTGATATAAAGCAGATGAAGCTATGGGACTATGATCATGTCTTCTCCCTTTCAAGCGAGATAAATTAAACAATCGCACCTGTTAAGAAAAAAAAACCCCCAACTCCATAAAAAGTAGTGAGCAAAATCCAACTGCAAGTACAAACATTCATGAAAAATTTACACTACAGCCTATTACACCTCTGCATCCCCAGCTCCTGAGACCACAAGCTCATCAGAAGTTTCAGGAACAAATTTTGTACAAAATATGTTTGCAGAATGCCCAGTTTCCACAGAGTGCAATAGCTTTTGACCAGAATAGCTCCAAATGTTTATCTACACAAATATATATATATGATTAACAAAAAACTTCAAGAAAACTTAATTTTTCTTCAGCGGATGGAGGTTAGTAAAAAAGAGTAACAGTAAGGCATTTTGCAATACAAATACACATAAATCAATTATCATCTAACAGGTCAGGAAGAAACATGCCAATCCTTCGGTGTCAATTTATCATTACTGCTTTAACTGCATCAAGTCCAACAAAAATCAGATGAGATATCCAGGGCTATCTCTTTCTTTGGTGCTATCTTCATTATCAAGTTCTAAAACTCCATTTTTCCATTTTTTTTTTATTGTCCATATAAAGAAAAATTCTTGAGAGCAAATTTGATAAGTCAAATCTGAAGAGTTTAGAAACTAATAATATCCATAAATTTGATAGAAATAACATTCTCCGTCTAAATATCTAACTGTAAGAAAACATATCCTCTACTCAAATTTTAGGCATCTGAAGACTTATCCTACATGCAGGACAAATTAACTAACTTGGATTTCAGATTTTAGGCATTTCTATTTCAATCTGCATGCACCACCACCTGCAATAATCACACTTGCCGCATGGGTAAGGTTATCAACATAGGATGCCTTTCTCCATAAAAATAGAGTCAGATTTATACAAGCATGCATTTAGTTCAACTTTACTACGGGCATCATTGGCTTAAATTCTTTTACTAAAAATTGTTGTCACAGGAAAGAACATTCAGTAATATGCGCAATAAATAAAACATATTCACATAAAGGGCCACAAATTTATACCCAAAAAGAAAAGTTTGTTAATTCAATCTTCAAGAATAACAACCTACTATTCACTACACACAGTCCAACGACAAAGCTTGTCCACCACCAAAAGAAAAACATGAGTCATCCACAGGCTACTGCAGATCTTAGATAATTAAGTCCTAGAACTGAAGGGAAACTATCTTACCCGCGTATCATCTGATCCAGATATCAAAAGCGAACCACGAGAATTCCAGGCCACTGCATTGACACACCCCTGGTGCCCCTGGAGAGAGTTTGGGAGGTGGGGGGAGCAGAATTTAATTTACAAAAATGGAATGACAGATAGAGAGAGCAAAGAATATGGAAATGAAAGGGATGGGAGGAAAAACAACATTTGCACAGAATTTGGAAAAATAAACACACAAACTAGATCATGGAGTGTAAGTAGTAGTCCGTTTCATGAGTTTGAACAAATGTCTCAGTTCTTGAAGAACTGAAGACTAACTCCATCAGGTAAATTATGAACCCCATTTCAGAGTTCCATTTCTCTACCATGTTAATATGATAGTCAATAACTACTGTTCATCCAGCTTAAGACAACAAATAAGAAATGAACTCCAATTGAAAGCAATGGGCCACTTATCCTCCATCAACATGTTTTTTAATGAGAAAATTTCTTTTCATCAAGTAGAAGTGAAAGAGGACAAAATGGAAAACAAAAACAGCCACCAAAAGGGGTGCCTAAACCCCAAACTACACAAGACAGGGGTCAATATGAAACAACGAAACCCAAAGGTACTCATAAAAAGCTTTAGTAACTAATGTCCAGAGGAAAACATTAAAATCTAACAAGAGACCACACCTCAATCTTTTAACATATTAAGAAGTGTTTTTATCTCTACAATAAACGGGAAAGAAATCCAGCTGTATATCAGATGCTTGTGCAGGCATTTTAAATGACATGAAACAGACCATAAAACACAATGGCAAATGACATGGATAATTATACTATTACCAGGTACACCATGCACGACAGAATGTAGAACATAAAGTTTACAGTAAAGCAAGCATCACAAAGTGAATAGAACAATGTTAAGAAATCACAGGGGATAGAAACTTAAATCCATACAGACCTCCAGTTCCTTTTCCTGGGAGAGTCTTTGGATGAATGATGAGTGCATCGGCAAACTATAGGTGGGATCCTGCGAACATATATGACTTGGAAAAATGAAACAAATTCATAAGAGAGAAAATTAAAAGCTTCACTATGGACGATTTCAGGCAGACCTTTACGTTTCCATATTAAGTAAAGCAAATAACAAATTTCCCCAACCTTCAGAATGCAAGACTAATTTACAACCATTGAAAAATTAAACATAATATGTAAAACGAGCCACCAAGAAAGTAAGGCTAAACATAAACTTTAAAGTAAGGAAAGAGCAAGTGTTCTTTTCTTTTGGAACCTAGACCTCCTTACTCTTATTATATATACGTATAGTCTGGTTTTTATATAGATAGATTCTTCCTTATATATTTTCGATGAATGAATAACTTATTAATCGTCAAAACTATGCTGTCTGTCGTGTTCTACAGAAAAGAGAATGAAAGAGTGAGAACATAACAATATAATTTAATCCGGAAATTTTTTATGAACAGCCAAACTGCAATAACTCATGCCTAAGGATCTAAGTTTTATCAACTCTCTGTTTTGGTTTCTCTGTTTTTTTTTTTTTTTTTTGTAGATGCTTCCAGTGTCAAGAGTCCGAATGGAAACAATAAAGATCACAATCAAAGGCCTTACTATTATTATCATGCTTCGACTCATGACGCATCAAGGAAAATGACCAAAGAAGAATAGGCGCAGTCGAATGAGAGTTTATTTTAGCAATTTCGGAAACTTTCAAATCGACAGAACCAAAATAGCATTGCTTATCGTCCAAAGACAGCCTTCAAACAATCCGAAACCTCTTACGTTCATCTCATATCAATATACTTCTCGCTTCACCTCCAACAAAACAATTCAACTAAATCCAATAAGGAGAACGATATATCTAAAATTCACGCTAACAATCTCCTCCTCGCGAAAGTACGCTCACGCTACAACAACCAAACACGCCGCCAATTCACATCCAATACAATAAAACAATTCAAGTAACTCGACACTTGAAGTTGAACAAATGCGACCTCGATGAGAAGGTATGAAAGGAAAAAATAAATTAATCAGACATACTTGACGAAAGTTGATGTGCCTGCTCTCGAGCAAACCGCAAACGTTACCATCGTGAAAGGCGAAGTCCTCCATGAGATTAGAGATAACTCAGAGAAACCCTAGCGGTGATCAATCTCCGACCAATAATCTGCAGTTGCAGCAGTGAAGGTTCCGATCATTCTACAATTTTCGCGCTCCCCAAGCCGGGAACCGTCTCTGAAGTCTGTCCAAGTATTTATAGAGAGAGCTCTGCGTGCGAAATAGAAGAAGCTCGTGTGACAAATAATTAATGAAGAGGGAATTAAAATTTAATTATTTTATTTTATCAGTATTAGGTTACATTAAATTTTATCAGTATTTTAATTTTTTTTAATTTCAAATTAATATTAAAATATATTACACAAAAAAAAAGTTAAAATAAATTATAAAAATAATTATAATAAAAGGTATACTCGATATTACCATTATATATTGTCTCAAAATATATCAATAATGTCATTTACATAATAATTTTTTATATATATAAGTTATAATTTCGAATTAAATGACTAATGTTATAAATAATGTCACGTGACCAAAAATTTAATTATTTAATTAAAAAAATTAAAAAATTCAGAGTTTTTTTTTTTTGGGGGTAATTTAGCCAAAAATATGTCTATAGTCTCCTCCTACTTTCTCGCCCCTCTCTCACTCACGCTCTTCCCACGCTGCTGGCAGTGCTCTCTGGCGAGACCTCCTCACTCCATTGCGCCGCCTCAACGACGCCGCCTCGGTGCCGGTGACGTGCCTCGTCGACTTTCCATCGCTCACCGTCGCAGATATCAGGTAATCTCTGTCGCTCCATTGTTCTCTCGATCGATTCCATTTCTTTCTCTTTTAGACATGAAGGATCGATTTCCGGTTTGGAAAAAGAAAAAAGGAAAAAAATTCGAAGGAATCGAACTGATCATCGCCCCTACTCACTTGGAAGAGAAGAAGAAACAGGAAAGCAAATTACAGGATTTGTCTCCTTTGTTTTCCCCCTTTTTGAGTTCAGCGTGTGAGAAATTCGAATTTCTTTATGATTTTGCTTGAATCTGTCATTTCTAAAGCGTTATTCCTATGGAATTCATGATAGATGTAAAAAAAAAACGTGTAGGATTAGCAAGCTTATGGATTGGTTTGTATAGATACAGTGCACGTTTTGATTGTTCAGGAAGTTTTTTGTTCTTCCTAACCTATTTTTCTCTCTAATTTTCCATCTTAGATGATATCGGCATTTAGCAGATTTTGATGAATATTGCGGCCTTGTCCTCTCTTCTGTCTATACATACGCCTGCGGTTTCCTGGATTTCATGAATATTGTTTGGATTTCAAAAGCAATAATCTCCAAGAGGAATAGTCCTACCAGACTCTTTACTACCTCCATAGAAGCTCAGAAGAAATCCAAATCCAGTTACATTTCTCACGAAACAGCCATAAGGTTAATAAAAAATGAAAGAGATCCTCAACATGCGCTTGAAATATTCAACATGGTGTCAGAGCAAAAAGGCTTTAATCACAATAACGCCACTTATGGAGGCATTCTTCAAAGGCTTGCAAAATCGAAGAAATTCCAGGCTATTGATGGAGTTCTGCATCAAATGACATATGACACTTGCAAATTACACGAGGGTATATTCCTTAATCTCATGAAGCATTATTCAAAGTCTTCTATGCACGAAAGAGTGCTTGACATGTTTTATGCTATCCAGTCGATTGTTCGTCAAAAGCCTTCTCTTAAAGCGATCAGCACGTGTCTCAATCTTCTAGTCGAAAACGACCGGGTTGATCTAGCCAGGAAATTGCTTGTAAATGCTAGTAGCAAGCTCAACTTAATACCAAATACTTGCATTTTCAACATTTTAGTTAAGCATCATTGCAGAAATGGAAATCTTCAAGCTGCATTTGAGGTTGTAAGGGAAATGAAAAGTGCTAGAGTCTCTTATCCTAATCTGATCACCTATTCCACTCTGATAGGTGGCCTTTGTCAAAGTGGAAAACTTAAAGAAGCCATTGAACTTTTTGAGAACATGGTTTCAAAGGACAAGATTTTGCCTGATGCCTTGACTTACAATATTTTGATCAATGGCTTTTGTCAAGGAGGGAAGGTCGACCGTGCAAGGAAAATAGTCGAGTTCATGAAAAGCAATGGATGCAGTCCTAACGTATTCAATTACTCAGTCTTAATGAATGGCTTCTGTAAAGAAGGGAAATTGCAAGAGGCAAAGGAGGTTTTTGATGAAATGAAGAGCCTCGGGATGAAGCCCGATACGGTCAGCTACACCACCTTAATGAACTGCCTATGTAGAACCGGAAGGGTCGACGAGGCTAATGAGTTACTCCAGCAAATGAAGGACCAAGATTGCAAGGCCGATGCGGTAACATTGAATGTGATCCTTGGAGGTCTATGCCGAGAAGGCAGGTTCGAAGAGGCTCTCGATATGGTGCAGAAACTTCCCTTTGAGGGTTACTATTTGAACAAAGGAAGTTACAGAATTGTGTTGAATTTCCTGTCTCAGAAAGGAGAATTGAAAAGGGCTACTGAGTTATTGGGTCTAATGTTAAATAGGGGATTTGTACCTCACTATGCAACTTCTAATAGTCTGTTGGTTCTTCTGTGTAACAGTGGAATGGTGAAGGACGCGGTAGAATCTTTGGTTGGGCTGTTGGAGATGGGCTTCAAACCTGAGCCTGATTCTTGGTTTTCTTTGGTTGATTTGATCTGCAGGGAGAAGAAACTGCTGCCTGTGTTTGAATTGCTTGATGAGTTGATCGCTGAAGAACATTTAAATGTAAGTTAGTCATTTATTATACTCTGCAAAGCATCAATTACTCTTTATGCTTATAATACAAATGACTGTGATAATGAGTTTTAGAGCCTTTCCCCATGTAGTTTTCTCCAGGACCTACAATTTTTTTCTTTTACTTATTTGTATCATTTGGAACATGTTCACTTAGGTGAAATAAATTTTAAGTTTTTCCTCTAGCGTACTTCCACTATCAGATGATTACGTAACGGCCCAAGCCTGCCCTTTTGATTGATCATGTAACGGCCCAAGCCTGCCCTTTTGATTGATCATGTAACAGCACGTGCTAATAGATGTTGTCCTTTTTAGGGGAAGCCCCTTTCATTGATCATGTAACACTCCGACCGGACTTGTGCTAATAGATGTCCTTTTTAGGGGAAGCCCCTTTGACTGATCATGTAACAGTCCGACCGATCCAAATCCAGTTCTAATAGATGTTGTCCTCTTTAGGCTCCTTTGACTGATTATGTAACAGCTCAAGTCTACTGACAACCGATGTTGTCCTGGAAGCTCCTTTGACTAATCATGTAATAACCCAAGCCCAAGTCGCTTATTATTTTGGAGAAGCCCATATAATTGATCATGTAACAGCTCAAGTTCCTTACTAACAGATATTGTTTGTTAGGGAAGCCTTTTGACTAATTACGTAAGATCCCAAGCCCACCGCTAGCTGTCCTTTTTTTTTTTTTTTTTTTTTGGCTTCTCCTCGAGGTTTTGAAACATGTCCACTAGAGAGGAGTTTTCCCGTCTTTACAAAGAATGTTTCATTGCCCTCCAACCAATGTGTGACCTCACGTATATATATTAAAATTTATAAAATTGCACCTTAAAAAGCTAATGAACCATATCACCTTAAAAGCTAAAATTTGTCCATGTTTGACAAGTATTCGTATGTAAAGATACACTAATTATTGTTATTATTTGAACAAAAAATCTCGAGCAATTTGAAAAAAAATATATTCCGACGCAATTATTCAATGTTCGATTTTGTGCTCATGTAAGCTTTAACACGGTAAATACAAAAATTATATAACTGTAAATACTAACACGGTAATTGGTATTTCATTAATGTAAAAAAAAACGACCAAAATTGATTTCCGTCATTTGGTTCGTTCCCGCGAAATGTTCAAAAGAATTCAAACTAAAGTTGACGATAAATGATTCCCATCACATGCAACGCTGATGCATTGCATACAAAGACAACCTCCACGTGGCAGTAATTTAGCTTTCAAATTATAAATTTAATCTTAAATATATTTCATATTTTTTATTAAAAAAAATTAAAATAGACTAATCTATTGTTAATAAATATTTGATAAACTATACCACTAATTATTTAAAAAAAATTATTTAATTGACACAAGACCACTAATTTAAAGGTTAAAAATTATATAAACATTGAAAAAAAATTAATGTCCCATTAAATAGAAAATAAAATTATTCTTTAATATAAAAAAATAAAATCGACAAGCCTAGGTAGATTTGGGTTGCTAGCTTTGTTGACAAACTTGAGTTTCTTCTCGTGAAATATAAGCTAAAATTCCACGTATACAATATTCGAATATTATTATTATTTTAAATATTCAATATATTAATCGTCTTCAACAAAACTCATCCACTCCCAATGAGAGCAACGCCTACACGTGGCTGTTTTTTTATTAAATTAATTATGGTTAAAATATTATTTTGCTGGCATTCAGTTTTAACTATGGTAATTTAGGGTTGACTTTTCCTAAAAAAAATCATTTTTTGAAAATATATTTCCAATATTTTTTATTATTATTAAATAACTTCATTCATTTGTATCATATTTAAATATAATATTTGAAAAATAGATTAATTATTAAATATATCTTATATATTATTAATATAATTTTCTTTATGATTTAATTTATAATATATATATATATATATATTTTGTTAGTTTATATTTTTATTTATGATTTAATTTATAATTTTTTTTGTTAGTTTATATTTTTCTTATTTATAGATATTAGCTGGTAGCTTCTATCATATCTAAAGCGTATGAATAACACACCTTCTATTACAATTCTATTTCTCCTTCTTAATATAGGTAGCAGAGCATCATTCTTAACATTAACCGATAATTTTTTCCAAAATTTTATGAGATATAGAAAATGACTAAAATATCTTAATACTATATTAATTTCCTACGATCGTTTATGTCCATGTCGATAATTGCTAATAATCGTTGTTGTCTATTGTTGCCCACTGATATCTACGGTCTCTGCAACAACTCTACCATCCACTTTTGGCAACCACTTTGCCAACTATTGGTGACGGTCAATAGATCATAACGTTTAAAATCTAATTTTTATGTATTTAAAATACACATTTATTAAAAAAATATATTTTTAGCCCAATTGAAAAGGAACCCACATTTTCAAAATATAATAAATTATAATAACAAATAATGGAGAATAGTTATTTTCTTTTTATATATTTATATTTTTTTAAGTGGAAATTTAAGTATTTAAGAAATTTGAAGTTATACTTATAAACTCTATTTTAATAAAATAAAAGAAATAATTAAAAAGAAAAGCGAGGTAAAATAAGTCAAATTGGTTTATACAACAATAAACGTGAAATTTTAATTGGTTGGAAAATTGAAAAAAAAAAAAGAAAAATTGACTCGTATTTAAATTAGAGTATTGAAGAAAGAAAAAACGCCACCGGCTGGTGCATCCACCGGTGGACTATGGTGCAAAAAGGGAACAGAAAGTAGGCGCGAAGTGGGGCCCGCACTACCTAGTAAACCGGTTGCTAGTCGTCCTCCATAGACGAAATCTTTTCTATTTTAATAAATCTGAAAGTAAGCGTTGGCGTTGCGTCCCCACTTCAACGTTCGACTAATTTTAATTTTTCCATTTAAAATTAAAAAGGGAAAAAATAAAATAAAATAAAATAAAATAAAATCCAGGAATGCCACGTATGCTGCCTGTTACCTTTTAACGGAGCCCACTTCCAGTACGTGCCCTTTAATTTCGGTCTAATTAATGAATTAATCTCTTTATTGAAACAAGAAAACGACGTCGTTCCACTTGATATTTCTTAAAAAATGTGAAAGAAAAGATGGAATCTAAACTAAAAAAAGGAAAAAAAGAAGAAAAAAGCTCGTGAGAGTACCGTCATAAGCAGTAGCCTCCTGGATTGCAGTGGGTTTCAGAGCTGAAATTCTTGCTGTTGAAGCAACTCTTTTTTTTTGTTCTTGATTAATTTCGTACTCATTTGCATTCTTTGTCGATCTTCTCCTCCATTTCTCTCAATCTGCGTGATTTACCGAGCGGCATTGCCTTTTTTTTTGGCGAAATTTGTCGTGCAGTCAGCTCGGAGCGTTTGATTCTAATGCGAGTTCGTGGAAATTTCTGATGAGGATTATAGCTTGAGCTCTAGAATCGTCTTTGATTTGATTGTGCAGCTTTACGATTAGGAGACTGAACGGGAGGTAGAATGTTTACTGAAGGACTCGATAAAAGTGCCGTTCGATGGGCTCGCGAGGTCTCAATCTGTTGCAATACCTATTATTTTGGCTTTTAATTTGTTTATATGGTCATTTTTTGTGGGCGATGGTTTTGATTATTTTTGCACTTTTGAGTTCTGGATGTTGGAATTTCTGCTATCATTTGATTTCCTTGGTTAATCTAGTGAGTTTACATGTAATTTTTTTTGGTTTGATTTGACAGACGGATGTCACGTTTGGTACTTCAAATTTGAGGTCTCGACCCGATCCGATCACCGGCGTCCGAGCGGGTACTGGAGCAAGAGGCTTTGGACTACCACCGCCGTCGAAGTTTAGAAGTGGGCACTTGCCGGCGAGTGCCATTGCAGTCTCCAGAACCGTTTCTAGTCATGTGGACGAAAGTGCTTCTGCTTCAGAGAATGACATGTCTACTGATTCCGAAGCGGATGTTTATGGAGTTAGATATTCCTTCGACTCATCTCCCCAACACAACAGGGTCCCAAATCGTTCAAATCATAGATATGGAAATTCTTTGCAAGGGAGGCCAAAGAATGGGAGTGATTACTTTTTCTCCGATGTTAGTTCATCGAGGGAAACGTTGGTGGGGGCTCATAGGCAGATGCCTGAAAGGATGTGGAGTAAAAATGGGAGGTACCCAACCAAGCAAAATGGTTATACAGAAGAGGATTCTTCTGATTCTGCTGTAAGTTCTGAATTTTCTACTACTCATGTGGGTGGAAGTATTAATGGGGCTTTGCCCAGGAATAGGGATTCTATTGCTTCAGAGGGATACTTTTCAGGCCTGCCATCACGCATGGATGTGGGAAATGCACCTAAAAAGGTTTACATTTCTTTGAAACTTTTAAGCTTGTAAAGCATGAGAAGTGATTTTGGTGACTTCTATGGCGTTTCCCTTTTCTTGTTTGTCAGATTGTTTTTTAAAATCAGCTCGAAGTTCTGTTGCTTGAAGCAAATTTCATTATAGGAAATAGTGAAATAGGAGGGTGTCGATCTCCCCGGAAAGCCAGTTTGGAGTGCAGCGTATTTGAATGCCCACTCTTTGGTGTTCTTACACTGTATCAATCCAAACATAGTTCATTGGATAAGACACACACTACCATCCCGAGAGTCGATGGTTATAACTTCACCTGCAATTGGTGAACTAAAAAGACGACAGGAGCAGTTGTTTGTAATCTCGTTGTTCTTGTTTTTTTTGCCCCTCATTTAGCGATTCGTCTTAATGAAAATCGGTTCCTTATAATATAAAGGCTAGTAGGAAGGGGGATGCACCATTTAATAGTCAAAGTTGTTTCTGGGGGTCTAAGAAATATAGTTTCCCAATCACTTTCGAACCGCCTTGTAGCCAGCTAATCTCTTCAGTTAAGACATGCTATGAGATTGTTTTTGTCTCCAATATCTGTAATATGCTGACTTGATCAGTGTTTCTCTGGTTCTGCAGAATGGAAGGCTTTCTGATGAGGAAGATGATATTCCCAGCGCCCCTCCTTTCTTTGCTTCATCACAGGAAATTAAACAATGTGCTGAAAACAGCCAGGATGTGAAGTTTGATGGTACACATGATCACAAAACTCCATCCGGAGTTGCACTGCCGCAAGGAAATAAGAGAAGCGATCAGTTTGTCAGGTTGATTTATGCATTTGTTTATAAAAAAATTCCCCCTTGAACTGTCTAAATAAATATCCATTTTATAGCCCTATTTCATTGCTACAACTTATTGTGTATTCTAAAAGTTGGGATTTGATACTAATATATTACCATCTCCTTGCTCTATTAGCAGACCAGTGAATTCGGAAGCAGCTGGTAGTTCAGGATCAGCTCGCCTTCCCACATATAATGCCAGGTTTTGCCATCTAGACCGTTTATGTTTTACTATTGATCATAGAGTATCTTCATTTAGTTTCCTTATGCGGTTTATAATTCCATTATCAGTGCTTTAGGGCCTTGGCATGCAGTCATAGCATATGATGCGTGCGTGCGATTATGTCTTCATGCTTGGGCTATGGAAAACATGGAAGCCCCGAGGTTTTTGGAAAATGAATGTGCAGTATTACGAGATGCATTTGGGTAGGCTCATTTTCTTTTCCTTTGACTTGCTACAATTTTTCGATTGCATGCCAGCAATGAGTCTAAATCTTGGGTTAAAGAATTGCACTTTGTTGCTTTTACCAATTTACATGTCCATCCATATGTTGCAGTTTGTCATGGTCATGCTTGTCCAAGGCGTGTTGCCTATAGTCGTATGTCAGATGTCCTGGTCATGCTTGTCTAGGACGTGTTGTTCATGGCCGCATGCCCGTTCCAAACCCCTTTTACATACTTTCATCTTAGATAGGTTTTTACTATTTTGTGTTGTGTCAATACGGGGGTGTATAACCCAATCACCAAAATCATGTCTACGTCTGCCAGGGCTAAAATGTCCCAAAATATACTATAGGGGAATATGACTAGTCTTCACTTCTTCCTAACAGGTTATATCCTATCAATGTCGTTGTTGTTGTCTAATCGCTTTTAGCTTATAACATTGGTTTCAACATATTTCCTCGCTCACGTTTAGAGTGTGATTGTGACCCAGCTTACGCCAAGTACTCTTACAGTCAGAGGAAGAATTGTTGGTGAAGCGCACTTCAGAACTTGCCAACGAGGGAGCTCCCACTAAGCCAAAGAAAACTATTGGCAAAATAAAGGTGCAAGGTAAAGTGCATGGTAGTCATTAAACCGTCAATATTCAGGTGGAATGTGGCTTTGGATGTGGGCTAAAGGTTGTTTATTGTGCAGTGCGGAAAGTGAAGATGGGGGTGGATCCACCAACAGGCTGTAATATTTTAGCTTTAAGACCACCTCCAGTAACCCTAGAAACCATCAAGTATCAATTCTCTAGCTTTCAGTCAGCTGTAGCCTCTGGTTGGCATGCTTTGCATAAAATTCATTTTGCACCACGAATACCTCCAAACAGTTCTCTATCTAGACAAAGCTTGGCATATGTGCACGCCAGCACCCGGTACATCAAGCAGGTATCCAAAGTTCTAAAAGCTGGTGTAACAACCCTGCGCAGCAGTCCATCATCTTATGAGGTGGTGCAAGGTAATGATCTGTACTTTAAAATTATGCTTTTGAACATGCCCGTGCAATCAATTCTTGTGCAATTAGTTTTCCATATTGAATTAGATGCTATTTGTATTGTTTCTATCTTGTATTAGAATACACAATAATCGATGAACTATTATTAAAGTTTTTTTAGTTTTGCTATGATGAGCCCTTGAACATACCCATGTTAAGCCCTTGGTGGATCCTTTCTTTTGCTGTATCAGAAACATACCCATGTTTGCTAAGACTGAAAAGTTTAGCTGAGGAAGATGCCATCAAAATGCAAGCTGGATCGGGAGAAACTCATGTTTTGTACGTTTTTTGCTCATGTAACATTCTGTAGTTAGGAATCTTGTTCAGAAAATCACTGACAACTTTACAGTTTTCCAGATGGTTTCGGTGATGATCTAATAATTGAAGTTCAGGATTCCAATTCAAAGCATATTGGCCGCACTCTCCTGCAAATCGCTGCGATTACTGATAACCCAGTAAAATCTTCTTTGAGTCCGAGAATGCTTTGAGTTTAACATTAATTCAACTATGCTGCCTTGTAGTCAAAGATTTATACTAAAGTTGAATGCAGGCGGATAAATTACGTTGGTGGTCTATTTATCAAGAGCCTGGACATGAGCTCGTGGGAAAAATTCAACTCTATGTAAATTACTCAGCAAGTACAGATGATAGTCACCCAAAGGTATGCTATTTAATTAGTGCATGTTGTGTGTGTATGTATGGTTTAATAGACTGCCTAAGTCAATTTTACATTCCCTTCCCTTAGCCCTGTATCTTTGCCTATCTTTGTTCTTCCTTTGATAATGCACTGATCTTGTCTTGAAACGAAATAAACTGATATTCTTTTTTTTATTCCCCATTAAGTCTAGTAAAAAGGGATCTTACTCAATTGTTTTGGTTGCACTTTCCGATTTCCGAGCTTCTTCACGATTTTAATAAGTAGCTTTCTTCAAGCTGATCTCAACTGGTTCTCTTTGGCCTATTTGTATTTGGTCTGAACCTGTAATCAAAGAAAAATGTTTTAGGATATCATACAATACAATTTTAAGGAAAAAATTACTTTAAAGTTATTTGAAGTTTGAACGTGCTGAATATTATCTTTGTTTGTACCTAGTGTGGTTCTGTGGCAGAAACAGTAGCATATGACCTAGTTCTTGAAGTTGCCATGAAAGCTCAGCATTTTCAACAGAGGAACCTTTTGTTGCATGGATCTTGGAAATGGCTTTTGACAGAGTTTGCATCGTACTATGGCATTTCAGAAGTGTATACCAGATTAAGGTAACCGACTACGTTAAGTCAATTACTTATTCTACATAAATGTCTGTCTCTGTGAATATCGAGCTATTCACTACCATGTGATGAATATCGATTGTAGTTGACACGTTAAGATATTAACCTACCTCCGTTGCATATGTTCAATAGATATCTTTCATATATCATGGATGTTGCCACACCAACAGCTGACTGCCTCACCTTGGTCCATGACTTGCTCATGCCAGTTGTTATGAAGGGCCATGACAAGAGTACGTTGAGTCATCAAGAGGTAGAAATCGAGCTTCCTAGCTCAAACCAGTAGATGCTTATTTTATCACTACTATTTTATATGTCAATGTTGTATATGATGAACATTTTGCAAATCTTGTTGGTTGCCTCTCAGAACCGAATTTTAGGAGAAACCCGGGATCAAATTGAGCAGATACTTGCTCTTGTTTTTGAGAATTATAAATCACTTGACGAAGCAGCTCTCTCGGGTCTTATGGAGGTGTACAGACCAGCAACTGGAGTTGCAGCGCCTGCCATAGAACCTGCAGTTAAATTGTACACACTTCTTCATGATATTCTATCTCCAGAGGCTCAGACTTCCCTGTGCCATTATTTCCAGGTTTTGAGAAACTTCAACTCTGTAGGAAAGTAGGATTGCACTTGTCAAGTTGAATGTTTGAGTTTTTACCCCACGACTCGTCTTTCCAGGTTGCTATGAAAAAGAGATCAAGGAGGCACTTGAGTGAGACGGATGAATATATGGGTAACAATAATGAAAGCAGTTTGGTAGATACCGTGACGATGTCTACTTCTTACCAAAAGATGAAATCTGTGTGTCATGACATTAGGGAGGAGATATCCTCTGACATTGAGATCCATAATCAGCACATACTCCCCAGGTACCACTTTCTGTTCTATAATCCAAATTTAAGGGGAATTGACTTCATTTGCATCTCGAAATAAAAAAACTCCCTTTTCCTTCACATTTTAGGGCTTGTTTTGGGTATACTACCAAAGTAGTTTCGTGTTCTTTTAGATCAAAAGGTCGAGGAAAACTCGTCGTTTAACATTTTTTAATAATTGTTTTAGGTTTGAGAAGCTAGCTGACATAAGTTTCTTTGCAGCTTTGTAGACCTACCAAATCTCTCTGCTTCCATATATAGCACAGAGCTTTGCAGTAGACTGCGTTCTTTCCTAATTGCTTGCCCACCAACAGGCCCTTCACCTTCAGTAGCAGAACTTGTTATTGCGACCGCTGATTTTCAAAGGGATCTTGCCAGATGGAATATTAGGTAATTTTTTTTACTCATAAACTTCACTTTTTTTTAATATTTGGGAAAAACTTCTTGATCTCTTGTACATTTCCAACACATTTTTCATTCTTTGTCAGTCCCGTGAAAGGTGGTGTCGATGCGAAAGAATTATTCCATTTGTATATTCTGGTATGGATCCAGGATAAGCGCCTATCACTGCTTGAAACATGCAAATTAGATAAGGTCAGTCAAGTTAATTAAATATATATATTTTTTGAATACTACAAATTTCTTGCTAGGGTGAAACATGAAAGCAACACACAAACTTAGTTCGAGGGAAACATGCTCAATTTATTTTTATTTCTCAATTCATGGTTGTGGTCAATTTAAATGCAGGTTAAGTGGTCGGGGGTTAGGACTCAACATTCTACAACACCGTTTGTCGATGAAATGTACGACCGATTAAAGGAAACTTTGAGTGACTATGAGATTTTCATTTGTCGATGGCCAGAGTACACCTTTGTGTTGGAACAAGTAAGTTCATAATCTTGTGGTAATTCTTTTTGTTTGGGAAGGCAATTCTTCTAGCTATGATTTTAGAAGCATTTTTAAAAGTAGATTACAGAACAAAGGAGAATGTGAGGCCTAGTTTTTGAAAGCAGTGGAAAAAGTTACTGTTAACTATAGGTACTTAACAATTCAGTTCTTCACGAAACGAAAAAACCACGCTTTTGCCTTTTCTTCGACAGGATCTTCATTTTTCCTTTTCGTTTCCGTGGTCCTTATACCTACTTTAGGT
This sequence comes from Cucurbita pepo subsp. pepo, assembly GCF_057944985.1. Lineage (NCBI taxonomy): Eukaryota > Viridiplantae > Streptophyta > Magnoliopsida > Cucurbitales > Cucurbitaceae > Cucurbita > Cucurbita pepo. The sequence goes on from NC_141803.1 coordinate 2,713,228, forward strand.
CTCATAATCGAAAGAATCTTATTCTATTTAGCTTCTTTTCTGGATTTCTACAATAGGCTATTGCAGATGTTGAGAAAGCAATAGTGGAGGCATTGGATAAGCAGTATGCTGATGTGTTAGCTCCACTAAAAGAAAATTTAGCACCAAAAAAGTTCGGACTTAAGTATGTCCAGAAACTTGCTAAACGATCTGTCAGCTCTTACACCGTCCCGGACGAGGTAAGTTGGCACTTAAAAATATATCGTTTGCTATCATATGGGTTCCCTAATAATACTTAAATTCAATGATGTTTTCAGCTGGGAATTTTATTAAATTCCATGAAGAGAATGCTTGATGTTCTACGCCCAAAGATGGAGGCCCAGTTTAAGCTGTGGGGTTCCTGCATCCCTGAAGGTGGAAATGTAATTCCTGGAGAGCGTCTTAGTGAAGTGACAGTCATGCTCAGAGCCAAGTTCAGAAACTATTTGCAAGCTGTTGTGGAAAAGCTTATTGAGAATGTAGGTATCATTTTTCTTTAAGAGTTTTCTGTTTAGAATTTGTCGTTTTTTTTACGAAACAGATGATTTCATTGGTGGATGAAATAGGTTACTAAAGAATATCTGTGGATAATTGCAAAAAATACCTCCTCACTTATAAACCCAGGATCTTCCACTAAATTAACCAATGTGGGACTCACTCCCAATAATCCTCCCATCGAACAAAGTACACTATAAGCCTCCCCTTAATTGAGGCTCGACTCATTTTCTTTGGAGCCCTCGAACAAAGTACACTATAAGCCTCCCCTTAATTGAGGCTCGACTCCTTTTCTTTGGAGCCCTCGAACAAAGTACACCCTTTGTTCGACACTTTAGTCATTTTTGACTACACCTTCGAGGCTCATAATTCTTTGTTCGATATTTGAGGATTCTATTTCGTGACTAAGTTTAGGGCATGGCTCTGATACCATGTTAGGAATCACCACTCTCCACAATGATATGATATTGTCCACTTTGAGCATAAACTGTCATAGTGTGAAATCGTGAAATCGTGGTAAACAAGGAGAAGATAATTTACTTCTAAGATTAAGCAAGAAAAGATGAATATTCAATAAAGGATGAAAATAATATAGTTCATTGAATGAACTAACAGGAATAAAGTAATCAAAACTGTTGTAAAGGCCTATGGATATGGAATTATATTGAGAAATGGTACACAAAGTTTGGAATTTTAGATTAAGGACATTTCTTGGAGTATCAATAATTGTATCTGCCTCATTATTTACTGCAGACGAAGTTACAAAGTGCTACAAAGCTGAAAAAGATTCTACAAGACTCCAAGGAAGCTGTGATTGAATCAGAAATACGAAGTAGGATGCAACCACTGAAAGATCAGTTAACAAACACAATTAATCATCTCCATACTGTCTTCGAGAGTCATGTATTCATCGCTCTCTGTCGGGGTTATTGGGACCGGATGGGACGGGTAAGATAAATCGGGGTTCTTTTTGTTCTTGAGAGTTTGTTCTTTCAGCTTTTACATTTTTGGATTTCATAATAATTGGCTCAGGATGTTCTAAGCTTCATGGAGAACAGGAAAGAGAACAGGTCATGGTATAGAGGGTCGCGGATTGCAGTTTCGGTAAGCAGTTACTTTCCGAGTTGCGATTTCATGGAATAGTAAGAGTTCTTTTTGGGTCATCACAAAAAACTCAAATGCTTGTTCATGTCCAGGTTCTCGACGACACATTTGCCTCACAAATGCAGCAGTTGCTCGGGAACTCGCTACAAGAGAAAGACCTCGAGCCACCGACCTCGATCACAGAAGTACGATCCATGCTCTGCAAGGATTAATGGATTAAGGGAAGGCAAACCATAGAATATCCATGTTCATATTTGATGACACCAAGTGCTAACCTATACAATCTTGTTAGCATGAAGATGTTTTGAGGTCAATTTTGATGATAAGAATGAAAAGGGTCTGTTAAAGATGCAGCTAAGTTGCAGATTCCATTTTGTAAAGAAGAATTGTTCTTTTGGTATCGTCAATGGTGCACTAACTATAGAGATGTATATGTGTATGTACAACATTACATAAATATAATTCTTCTAATTATTAGAAACGGTGTAACATGTATAAAATATATGATTGAATCCCAATGATTTTTTTTAGTTTAGTCCACTCGGGCGGACCTACTTTCCACTTTGTTACTATGGAGTTGAGCGTCAAATAAGTAAATGTGATCCCGCCCTACATCAGTCGGTGTGTGTGAGCTTCTCTCCTTATAGCTTTGCACCGATACCGGTCCCTTGTGTAAATATTGCTTCCATGGTCTTCCCACATATCGCTCATGGCTTGGATGGTGCAATTGTGAATCGAAATCCCGGTGTATAGGTTTGGACCCGATTGGCCTTGAGCAAGGATCATGTTGCTTACTTAGTCCAACACGGGGTAGACTGGGATATATGTTGCTTGGTTTTGAGTCGATGAGCCCTTTAAAATACAGAAAATATCTAATAAAAATTTCACCTTAAAAAAAATATCCAATAGATAATTGACATATTAGATACAAAATTGAGAATTTTAGCAGGAAGATACATCTATTTTATAATTCACGGAAACATATAAGAAAAAAAGTTTCTAATAATTAAAATAATTTCAAATCATAAATATTTGAACTAATAAATTAAAAGTTAATATAAAAAAACAAAGAAAATGAGATAAAATAAAAACTAAATTCAAATGAAATTAAATATAAAATTTCAAAGATTTAGATGCAACATAAGGGAATCAAAAGGGTATTTTCCCTAATATCAAACATGAAATAATCTATAACTTTTAATAATGTATTGTAGAGAGAGCGAGAAATATGAGTAGCACATACCTTGGTTAATGTTCTTGGGTAATAACCAACGGCAAGCGATGATCGGAGCAATTTTGATCCAAGCAAATGAGAGATGAAGCAAAATTAGCCATGAATCCTCAACTTCCAGTACCAAATCCAAACTGTTTACCGCCAAATAAGTTCAGCCTCACAAATTGTTCTTGTGTTCTTCCTCTTTCTCTTCTTCCATTTATTCCTCATCGCTCCACCCGAAACAGACAAGGGGTGGGAAGGATCATACCAAGTTATACGTTCTATCCTCTCTGTCAGCTCTCCCAAGGCCTCTTTGATCGGTGGTCGTGTGGTTTCAGCCGATGTTTCGTGCATAGGACGAAGAAACTGAAGATTTTTTGGGGGCAAATCACACACCATCGATCTGGGGACTGGCAAAGAGAAACCATGGAGGTGCTTAGGATGATGCAGTTGATGTTCTTACGGTTAAGAACTCGAAGCTCTCGTGTGGCCCTCGTGGGTGGTAATCACACGGCTGCCAGGTTTTGCACTCGCTAAGAATTCCCCTTCCCCCCTGGCTTTAGCTTTCCCCTCTCCCTCTTTTGCCTGATCAGAGTTCTTTCTGCAAATTTCTTCAATTCTGCTTCTGCCCCGAAATCAACCGCGCAATAAGCCTGTTTTTTCTCCTGAGTTTTCATTTGAAGCAATCCATGGCGTTAAGCTTGGGAACAAAGCCTGTCGAGTACGTCCAAGTTTCTGGTCTGTATTTGGTAATCAAGCATCCTACACCAGAATCTAGGCTTTTGAGGTTTCTTGCTCGAGCCGTGTTGTTAGCTTTGTTAATCGTTTCTTTCCCCTATTTCGGATCCATTCTCAGAGAATCCTCAATCGCGTCGCAATCGGTTCTAAACAATGCCAAATTTGGATCTGATAATGAAATCGATATTGACAAATCAACAAACTACAGAATCGTTTACCTTGAACAAGCTGATTCTACTCTCGTCGATGAGGGGATGAGTGAATTAGGCAAAGATGAGATCAAATTTCACTCTCAGAGACAACTCCTCTTCGCTTACGAATCTGACGCTAAAAGAGCTGCAGCCCTAAACGAACTCGAAGACGTCCTCCTCGAACCGCCGCGATCAGCATCGCGAAAATCGAGGCGGTACTTGCGACGAACACGATACCTTCCAGATTTGATGGGCGATTCTCTCGAAGGCTACCCCCGCCATGTTTTCATCGACGTCGGTCTTCCGGAGAAGGAAGGCGGAAGCGGCACAAGCTGGTTTAATCACAACTACCCTACCAGAAACAAGAAATTCGAAATGTTCAAGATCGAGACAGTGAATACCGATCACGAGCCATCCTCGAAGGCTTTGCAGGTCGGAATTTCGGATTGGCTGTCGAGCAACGTAAAAGCCGAAGATTACGTCGTAATGAAAGCAGAAGCGGAGGTTGTGGAAGAGATGATGCAATCCGAGGCCATACAGTTGGTCAACGAGCTTTTCTTGGAATGCAAGCCACAACCAAATGGTGGCAGGAAAGTTTCCGGCGGCGGCGGCCGACGAGCTTACTGGCAGTGTTTGGCGTTGTACGGACTGCTCCGAGACAAAGGCGTGGCGGTTCATCAATGGTGGGGTTGAAAATAAAAATGGAGAATTCAAATCGAGAGAGAGTGGAGAGAGGGAAGGCGTTTGATTTTCATTTTTCTTTTATTTATTTTTTAGTTTTTTTTTTCTTTTTTTTTTTTTTAATATTCTTTTTTCCTCTTGTTATTTGCGGCTATCTTTTTTTTTTTTTTTTTTTTTTTTATTTTATTGATTTGAAAAAAAAAATGGAGCCGTGTAAACTATGGTATTAACAAATTTTAGTCCCCTATCCCCTTGATGGTTTTAATTTAATTTAAATTCTTAATTTGTTTTATTTATTATTTCTATATGTTATATATATATATATAGCAACTAATTAATAGATATTTGTGTATTAATATTTTGTTATTTTATTTTATTTATTATTATTATTATTATTATTTTACGACAATTGGGAGGATGATATTATTATTATTATTATTTTACGACAATTGGGAGGATGAGGAGTCAAACTTGAGAACCCTGTTCTTGAGTCGGTCGGGGCGAGAACCCTGTTCTTGAGTCGGTCGGGGCGAGAACCCTGTTCTTGAGTCGGTCGGGGCGAGAACCCTGTTCTTGAGTCGGTCGGGGCGAGAACCATGTTCTTGAGTCGGTCGGGGCGAGAACCATGTTCTTGAGTCGGTCGGGGCGAGAACCATGTTCTTGAGTCGATCCAACTCATGAATCAAATTAAACTCCCCAAATGTAGTTCAACAACCGCACCCATTAATCGTTAATAGTTAGTTTAATTAAAAATGTTATAAAATTTAATGAATTTTCGTGCCATGAAAATCAAAGGAAAAATTAAATTATTACAAATAATTATTGTTACAAAAATATTAATTGTTCAAAAGCTACAATTTTAATATAGAAACAAAACAATAAAAATGCATATAATTAATGAATTAATTAATTAAAATTGGGAAAACGACCAATTCTTGGTGGTTCAATCTTCCCGCCTTTTCTCTCTTCATTTTCAGGCTTTCCAATTTTAGGGTTTTCTCCTTCCTCTGTCCTTCTTTTGCCGTAAAATTCCTCTTCGATATCTGCATCCAGAGTGTTCTTGTTGCTGAATCAGCCGCCGTAACTATCCGAAGTTCTTTACTGACTGGAGGCTGCATGATAGCAGGGTATAGCTTCCCGCTCTCGAATCAGGTCAGATTTCGAGGGAGTACTGAAATCATATGTTTGTTTGACGATAACTTGATTTCGTTTCATTTAGGATAAGTAGATGTTATTCCATCGATACTGTGCTTGAATTTCATTGATCAACCGTTTGTTTGGTTTCTGTGCAATAATTGATACTCGATCTTTGATATATTTGAATGGACAATTATCCGAAATTCAAATTTGTTCAGGATTGAACCGATTCTATTCCACTATTACTGTGGTTGAATTTCATTAATCAATCGTTTATTTGGTTTCTGTGACAACAATTGGTACTCAATCCTTGTTCTAATTGAATGGATGCTAATGTCAAATTCAAATTTGTTGAGGATTAAACAGATATTATCCCATTGTCTCTGTGCTTGATTTACCGACATTGTTATGCACATCCATTAAATTTTTTCATCTAGATATTTGTTGTTGTCTATGATTTAATTGTTGGAGGAGGTTCATGAAAACATACGCAACTCCATTATCTCGATTGGTGTGGGTACTTAGAAGCTCTTTTTTTACAACAACGTGAGGTCAAGGATTCAAATGTACAAGTTTTAAACCAGTTGAGTTGATAAGATGTTTTTAACATAGGGTGATTGATTTACTGTAATTTACTCGACATTTTACTGCAGTTGAGAAAGCTAGTCTTACAATATGCTGTTGGGTGATCCATGTATCAAGTCTTTGTCATAAATTTTTGGCCATTCATTTCTTCACTGTATTAGAAAATGGCTATTGTCTAGTTGCTTCTAAAAGTGGCCTACGTAGAGGAGAAATCATTAAGACTAGCGGCATGTTTTGTGACACGAATTGAATGAGAGTCAAATTGCATCCATGACATAATAGGGAATCCTAAATAGGGATAGAAAAGAAAGCAGGATCCCACTTTTCGTGGATTAGATCAGAGTCAATCTCTCTTTTTCTGAGTAGAAAACATTTCTTCCAAGAAAAGAGGTACTTTTGAACCTCTTTCAAGTTCCATCATGAGATTCCATAACGAAACTGACCTAGGACGATCAAGTCTCAATGGGAGACCTAAATAGGTACCGGCATGAAGTTAGTTCATGCATCGATGAACAAGCCCACTAACTCTTGAAAGACTCAAAATTAGTACCACTCGATAGAGTACAATGAATGGGATATAAAGATTTGAACTTCTAATTAAAGGAGAAAGAGTACGTATATATTATTGTCGAGCTAGGTTCATTTTAGAAATGTCACCAGTGTCACCAGTTACATGACTATATAATACTAATTATTGGTATAGATCCTATTCTAAAGTTTAGTAACATCAAGGGTACAAAATTATATTAAGATCAACAAATGAAGGGACTTTTGATTACCCAAAAGGGGATAACCTCTTAATTTGAAAAAAAAAAAAAAAAAATCTAGCACGAAGTTCCATTCCGTGTTTGCCATAAAACATTCATTTCAGAATGGTAGGGCCTATAAAATAAAATAATATAACGTGTCAAATGTTGAACGAAAGAAATATGTACTTATGTACTATTGTAATACTAGGAATTTTCTCGATAGATTTCCTCCCTATCAAAGAAAGTTCGTTCAATCCGAGAAATTTATTTTTCCATTAACTAATATGCTTGTCAGGTGAATCTCTATCCTTTATAGTAGCAAAAAGTGGACTTCTATTTTAAATTCACAGCTCCAAGGTTAAATAAACATGCTTCCGACCACTTCCTGGTACTGCCCCAGTTTTGTTCCTTCAAACGAGGTCGTCCCTTTTAAATTTTATTTAAAATGTATGGCTTTACCAATGCTAGTATTTTTCTTCCTTGAAATGTTTGTTAGGCTCAGGATTAGGGATGCCAGGTTCTTCTTGAGTAACCAACAACAGTGCGATGAGAATTGGAGATCTCTATGGTTAAAAAGAAAACTAGTTAGCTTTATTCGGTGGTTAAATAGTAAGACATCTTTTACCACTTCTAAAGAGACATATTCAAATCTCCAATCTTCGTTCTCGTGAAAGCACGGTTTGGAAAAGATATCAAGACATTCTTCAAGGTTTCATTGTGAAAAAGAGCATGGAAGGTTGGAAGCATATCTTATCAACAGCTTTCTCATATCTATCCCAAAGTTCTTTTAAAAGTGCCTCATCACCAACTTTCACTACAGATAAAACATAAAGGCATAGCATGCATTAGAGGCCCCCATTAAAAGGAGAAGGTTCGAGGAGACGAAAGAAGATGAGATAGGCAATTCTCTTGCAGGTGATAGGGAAGGATAGCTGAATTGACAACTCTTGTTGTAAGAAGATAGCCTTTTTCTCTTACAAAGCTTTTCTTCATCTACGTCCCAATTTACTAAACTCTAAGTTCCCTTTTGATAACCACTTCTTTTTCTTTTTCTTTCTCTCTCTTTTTTTTTTTTTTCTTGAAAATTGTACTTGTTTCTCACAAATTTTTGGCAACCTTCTCACATTCTTTAAAAGCCCACATGATTTCAAGGAGAGGATTGCGATGATGATTAGAATTTTAGTAATTTAAGAAAGTTTTTGTTGGAATTATCAAGTTCACTACTAGTAAATATTGTATTATTTGAACTTTCTCTTGAAGTTTTTAGATGTTGGCTAGAGAGAGGTTTCCACACCATTATAAAAAATGTTTAGTTCTTCTTCCTAACTGATGTGGGAACCCCCTTTGGTGTCAGCGTCCTTGCTGGTACACCATCTCGTGTCCACCCCCTTTCGAGGCTCATCCTCCTTGCTGGCACATAGCCCGGTGTCTGGCTCTAATACCATTTGTAATAACCCAAGTTCATATAGCCCCGTGTCTGGCTTTAATACCATTTATTACCGTTTAAGCTCACTGTTAGTAGGTATTGTCCTTTTTGAGATTTTCTTCTTGGACTCCCCTAAAGATTTTCGCATTTCACACATTTATAAAGAATGTGTCGTTGTCCTCTCAACCAATGAGATCTCACATATGGTTTATTGAGTTTTCGAGATCTCACATATGATTTATTGAGTTTTGAGATCTCATTATTGAGTTTTGAGATCTCACATATGATTTATTGAGTTTTGAGATCTCACATATGGTTTGTTGAGATTTGGATCTCACATATAGTTGGTTGAGTTTAGTTAGTTCTGTTATGTGATTGTCTAATTTACTTTATTATTTATTAACATTCAAAGAATTAACTTAGTTTTACACTTTGATATGTTTTTCTTCCGTTAATGAAGAATATTTTTTTACTTTAGCATTTATCTAGCGTAGCGTTTTCACATTTATTGATTGATCGGCAACTCTTGGTTGTTACTGTATAAGTAAAAGTAGTGTTTATAAGTTTAAATTTGCAAAAATATAAAATATAAAATATAATAAAATAGTTATCAAACGTGACCCAAATTAGTTGAGGCACTCAATACTAGTCTTTCTAATTTTTGTTTTACAAAGTTTTAATACATTGAATGTGTTTGGTGGATTATTAAGGTATGAACTAAGAAGATTTTTAAAGTCCATTGGAATTAGATAGATACCTTCCAACATGGTTTGAAAGGTGTTGTAACATATGAATCCAAAACGGAAAAGGTAGTAAATAGGTCCAAAGTAAAATATAGCAAATTCGTTTGTCTTTTCGAATGTCTAACCTTCCAATTTGCTCTTCCAACGTGGGGCCCTGTTTTATTGCCTCGCCATACCCCAATATTCCTTTCTTTTTCCTTATTATTATTATTATTATTGTGAAACAAAGAAATTGTATAATATGCTGTTACAATTAATAAATGAACCAGGTTTTATTATAAAGTAGAGACAAAATAAGTTGGATCAGCAATAACCTAACATTTAACTTTTCATTTTATAATTGAAATTAACTTAATTTTTATTATTTCCAATAAATAAAATACCCTTTATTCTTTAGGTTTGGAGTTTAGTTTTTGTTTGGTGCCTATGTTCCAAAATGTTAGCTTACCTCAGTTCTCTTTCGATCTTAGGTTTTTAGCATTAAACATTTTTACGAGTTTCTGATTGATATTCCGTGTTTAGTTCTTCCTCTCATGATTTTTCTTCACTTTCTTAGTTTAGCAATATGTGGAGTGAGAGATTTGAATTTTCAATTTCTTGATAAAGTGTATATGCTTAGTTGAGCTACGTCCATATTACGCGTATCAACATTTGAGTTGAGCTATTATTTTCTCTATCTTTCTCTACTTATTTATGAATAATTATATATAATTTTTTCTTATTACTTTGGACAAGAAAAAAAAAAATAGGAAAAGTTGATATTTTTTAAATTTTATTACTACCACCAAATTCTACAAAATTATTTATTTAAGAAAAAAATCTTGCTCTAATTTCATTTTTGTCTGAATTATATTAATAGCACATTTTATAACTTTAGACAAGGTAATAGTCTTTTCAACAATTTAACGAACAAAAACCTACTTTAGGTATAAATTATTGTCCTCGGTACTCGATAAAGTCTAAGGTGAAAATTTTAAGTGTAAATTGATGAAATTAAAAGTGAGGAAGATAAAATTTGTGTTTTGAGTCTATTTTCATTAAATTAAATGAAAATTAGTTTTAGTAACAAAGAGCATAAATTGACTCGTTATTAAAGTTGATTAATAAACATGTTTTTATTTTTAGAATTGATTAAAATTCAAAAAATGGGAAATTATTATTATTATTATTTGAATTTTTAAAAGAGGTGGGAATAGTGGATAATGAAGGAAAAAAAAAAAAAAAAAATTCTTAGTGGATGCAAGCTCCCTCTCTTTCGGCCCCATTCCATTCACATCACTGCCCGGCTGTTCCTCCGTATCATTCTCTAACCTTTTTGAGAAAAGAAAAAAGAAAGAAAAAACCAGACCGGCCCAACACACACCGGTCCCGAACCGGACACACGAGGGGAGAAAAGGGAATATTTCAGGAGCGGAGAATTCACGCTTTCCAATACCATGAGAGGGGGAAATTGGAATTCTTTGCCTCCGACCGCCAAGTAAAATAAAAATAAAATAAAATAAAAAAAATTGAATTTTATTTGGGGAAAATATTTATTATTTTATTCGTATGCGTAATTTCATGTTCCCTCGTTCTACCCTTTTTCCCCTTCGGAATCTGATTGGTTTTCTCTTTCTCAAGAAATTGAAGGAGCCCTAAATTCTTCTTGATCTGCTCTGGCAATTATTGCGTGGATTTGTCTGAATCCAAGAGATTAATGTCATTGCAAGCTTAGCTCTGTGTCTATTGCTTCAACTGGGAAACATTTTTCTCCTGCACGGAGATTCAACTTTTTTTTTTTTTTCCTCTTTTTTTGCGCGTTTGTTATTTTCTTCACTGAGCAATTCGTATGCGGTTCTGAGCTTCCGGGTTCTTTATGCATAATCGGCGTTATTCGCGGTATCGTTGGCCTTCTAACCACCACAATCGAGGAATTTATGCGTGGTGGCGAGGTTAGAAGCTAAGGGCGTGGTTTATTTGGTGGGGGAAGGATAAATGCTTGTTTCCGGAAGTATAGGGCTTCAGGTCCTCTTGGTGTTTGTGGTTTTCCCTGTAATCTACTTGGTAATCCGGCGTAAATGGCGGCTCTCTGTGGCGAGAAAGGAAGAAATTAATCGTTTGTTAGTTTTGTCATCTGAGGAGGCCTTTAGAGCTGAGCTTGAGGCATCTGCTGGGTATACTTATACATCGATTACTCCTCTTGGTCACCAGTGTGCTGTCTGTTACTCTACAACAACCACACGCTGTGCTCGTTGCAAAGCTGTTCGATATTGGTATGTTTATCATCCATCCTTGATACTTGGAACTGTGAATCTTCTTTTTTTGGGGTTGAATCTCTTCTATTTTTTGTTAATTTCTTTATCGCCTCACCGTATGAGTTTTAGATCGGGTCCATTTTGAAATTAATGTGTGGGAAATTGTTGCCCCCGGGTTCTAGTCGCATGATTCTATTTCTGTTCGTCTTGAGCATGTAAGCACCATATGCCCTGAAATTTGTTAGCTTGCCTTATTTATCGCAAGGATAGATCGTGAAGAGACCTCTTGTCTGTTAATCTCAGTTCAACAACAAACTTCTTGGTGAGGCTAGGCTATAACTTCTGTGTGCAGCAGAACTTTCTGAAGGGATTGGAAATGGTTAAGCCATATGAGTATATGCGCATCTCAATATTTTCTTATATTCTGTAGTTGGGTTTTAACTATCAGAACAGATACTGCTTTGGAATTGCATAACATTACCTAATACTTCTAATTTCTTTCTTTAGGTATTTAAACCTCCGATTTGTATTTTTACTAAAGAATTTTTTAGGACCCATTTCAAATTTTTGCTGCTAATTGGTTTTCTACTTGATTGAATTGTTTAGGACTTGTTTTGCGCTTCCATTTTTTGGTAATGTTGGTAATGAAACTTCCTTTTCTTTCTTTCTTGCTAAAGAAATTTTATGTCTCCTGTTTGATGGAGACACTAAACTGTCTGAAGGCATTAATTTGTCTTGGAATACCAATACCAAGTAACATCCATACTAGTGGAGATTAAGGAAATTATATCACTTCCCAACATTTCCTTGTTAGCAAGTATAGCCTATTTTAGTTGGAAACAGGTTTGGTCTCGTCTTTCTGTTCCTACATTGTGTTACTTATTTTCCTGCTTGACTCAATAGTTGTGAACTTCCATGCTGAAATGCAAGTGCAGCCCTGACAACTTTTTTCAAACATGAGGGATAACATCAAAGCCTTTGTAATATGAATTCCATTGCTGTTGGGATACAATTTATTATCTTGGCGTGGGTTCTCGGGTGCTTGTCATTAATAGTTAATCGAAAAACAAATTAAATTTTAATATGCTGCCTCCGAACCTTCTCCTCTTCCTTATGCTAGCCGAATTTATTGTATACTGATCCTCATTATAGTTTAGGGTCAAGTGTCAAATCAAGTGTTTTGGACTTTTTTTCAGTTCTGGCAAGTGTCAAATCATACACTGGCGGCAAGGCCATAAGGAAAACTGCCATCCTCCCAGCATCTCCGATCGGCCTGTTGCATCTAGAGCAGATTTTGAGCATAAAGTGACAGAACAAGACCATTATGAATCATTTACTTCTGATTCATCTGCTTCATCATTTTCTGGATTCTCCAGTTCAATTATAAGCAGTGAATCATCTGATGATACTTCTACTAGTGATAGTAGTAGTCAAATTGAACCAGAGAAATTTGATGGATATATATCTGCTGATGCAATACTCGACTCACTTGAAACTACAAGAGGTATTGACATTGTTGGTCAACCCAAGCCATTGTCACCCATGTTTGGTAACCTGGTTGGTTCTGTGGATAGTTTTCCCTCATCTGGTAAATTGAATCAGCTTAAACCCAGCGGTAGTCATGGAAAGGATTCACGCTCTTCCATTAATTCTTCTAGTTTTGTAATTGATAGCAATCATAAAGTGTCTGGTGCAACAGTCTCTTCTGATTTTTGGGCTAGAACTCTCGACCACAAGGGACCTACAAGCGATTCCCTGGGTAATTCCACCTTACCCAAATTCAGTGGAGGCCATGGTAGGAAGTTGCATAGTACATCATCGTTTTCGTTCAACTCATCGAATGTGTTGCAAGCTTGCAGCTCTGATGAAACGGATGCATCCAACATCACTCATCCTGGTGCCTCAGAATATAAGAAAGATAAAAAGCCCATGGATGGGGAAAATTTATCAAAAAACTATAGTATCCCTTCAAATGTCTGCAATTCTGCCCCTTCCAATAATCAAGGGCATAAAAACACTGGTAATCTTAAGCCAGCATCAACTTCCCATGTACTTAGATCCAAGTCAACCTCAAGTGTTCGTCCACGAAATGCTTCAGGAGGCAAAACACTTGATTCAAATGTCAGTATTTCACCGCCTTTGAGATCTGAAAGGTCAAGTAAGGTTGTGGTTGACACTATTTCTAAGGTACAGAGTAAAGATGGAAATTTCTCACAAAGAAAAATTGATTCTGAATATTCTCCACCTTCAAATGCTGGAGGGACATCAGTTTCACTTTCACGCATTCAGCCAGGAAGAGTAGATAGTGTGCAGGCAACTTCTGGTGTTCCTGCCGAAGTTGCATGTAATCTCAACTCTAAAAATGGATTGAGAATGTCCATGTTGAAAGTTGTTGATCAGTTTAGAGGGTCCAAGTTAAAGAACAGCCACGCTTGTACAGTCTCTGAAATGCCTGGAAGGCTTAACTATAAGGTTTTCTTCTATTTATTTTTCCTTTCTCCTTTTCTTTTATGAAATTTATTTCAGCCTTGAAATTAATTCCTCTTACGTTTTTATTAGGGGCTTTTCTCATATGATCACTTTGTTAAGCTTTATAATTGGAACAAGTTGGAATTGCAGCCGGCAGGCCTCATTAATTGTGGGAACAGGTTAGTGGTTTCTGTTTGAATCCTATGAGATAAGGTGTTGCTGTTTATGGGAAATATGGACTATGAATCTTCTGGTTCTTGGCTGGTTAACACTGAATACATCATATATGTTGATTTAATATGGTTTGTCTTTTAAGTGTATTTCCATTTCTATTTTATGCGGAAGATAATCCCTCACATTTTCTACAATTTTGTGCATTTCATTAATGCAGTGATAGAACCTTTCTAGTTTTATCTTGAATTAGTTCAACTGTTGTTACTTTATGTTCCTACTTCTAGTGTATTCCTCTAACATGTTGTCATAATAGTGAATTAAACTTCTATTTGCATGTTATGTGACCCATACAACCTTCGGTTGCTGAGGTGTGGGTTTATTGGAATATGAATCAAGATAAAATCCTCCAAGGCTAGATGTAGTTTTGTGCACCTTGTAAGGTTGTAACTGCAGTCTCATCAATTCGTAGTTTTCATGGTATTTTACTTGGAAAATTTCATGTAGGCTCTATTAGCCCTTTTGATTTGAGCACTTACGTCCTATATTTGTGAAGTTTTCCAACCTGTCTTGCTTTACTTCCCTGCAGCTGCTATGCTAATGTTGTACTCCAGTGCCTTGCATTCACTCCACCTTTGACTGCTTATTTTCTCCAAGGACTTCATTCCAAATCATGTACGTTTCAGATCACAGGGTTCTTTTTCAGCAGTTTCAACTTCCAAATCTCTTGATCACTATATTATATATATTTATACTTTTTTTTTTTTTTTTCAATATCAGGTATAAGGAAGGGATGGTGTTTTAATTGTGAGTTTGAAAGTCTAATTTTGAAAGTCAAGGAAGGGAGGTCCCCATTATCTCCTGTTGGGATAATTTCTCAGTTACCTAATATTGGTCGTCAACTTGGTAATGGGAAAGAAGAAGATGCACACGAGTTTCTGAGGTGTGTGACTAAAATTGTCTTGGGGCACTCATGTCGTAATTATAATGGTTTAACTTCTAAATAATGTTAAACAATCGTATTGACAAGGTAAAATGGCAGGTATGTCATTGATACAATGCAATCTATTTGCTGTATGGAATCTGGTGTGAGCTCATCAGGCTCTTGGGAAGAAGAAACAACTTTGGTGGGACTCACTTTTGGAGGCTACCTTTTGTCAAAGGTAGATTTAAACTTGGAATTTGGAAGTTAAGATTTTTTTTTTTTTTTTTTTTTTTTTCTTAGAGGGAAAATCATGTAATTGTGATTAATGATATCCCATAATCATCTAGGTAAATTGAAACTTAGGATTTGTGATTTTTCTGAATTTTAACCAGGAGTAGTTTATAGCAGAATAGGTCTTCAGAATGTGAATTTCCCCTTTAACTTTGATCGATCTATTAACAGATAAAATGCACAAGGTGCCAAGGCAGATCGGAACGGCAGGAAAGAATTATGGACCTTACAGTTGAGATAGAAGGGGATATTGGTAGACTGGATGAGGCTCTTCGAAAATTTACGAGCAAAGAGATTTTGGACGGTGACAACAAATATTTGTGTGGCAGGTTGGTTATTATTATTTGTTTTGTGATGCTTGCTGTTTTTACTTATTTTCTATTTTCCATCAAATCTCTTTGTTTATGGTCTTTTTAACTCACATTAATCCATACAATATTGTTCAGATGCAAATCTTATGTAAGGGCAAAAAAGAAACTGAAAATACTGGAAGCTCCCAATATTCTCACTGTTGTATTTAAGCGCTTTCAGGTACGTCTTTAATTCAATGGTTATTTTCGTGCTCTGAACTGTGTATATAGCTGCTAGTGTTCATCTCTTATATATTTGCAGTCAGGTAATTTTGGAAAGCTCAATAAGCCTATCAAGTTCCCCGAGATATTAGATCTGGCGCCATTTATACGTGGAACGAGTGATAAATCGCCCATATACCGGCTTTATTCAGTGGTGGTTCATTTGGATGTCATGAATTCTTCGTTTTCGGGACACTATGTGTGCTATGTCAAAAGCGCCAAAAATAAGTGGTTCAAGATTGATGATAGCACGGTATACGTTTCAATGTCGTTTTGCATTCATGGTCCTTTTAAAGCTTCATTTTGGCCCTTAGTTAAAAAGTCCCAACTTTGTTTCCTTTCATTATCACATCTCAATTGCAACGTTGATAGTACTGAATGAATTTACATGATTAGTCTTCTTCGCTCTTCCTTTAGCTGTTTAGTCATTACCATGGCATTTGATCAACAATCATTGAACAAGCCAGTAGTTCGTTTTCTTCGAACAATTCGACATTTTTACTAAGCTTTATCTTTTCATTACTACTTCGTAATTTGTAGGTAACTCCGGTCGACATTGAAACTGTATTGACGAAAGGAGCCTACATGCTTCTTTACTCGAGGTAACCAATCTCCGGAGCTGGTAAGATTGAAACTAGTTTACCTCTCTTCTCTGTTCTGATTTTGTTAGCTACATTTCAGGTGCTTGCCCAGGGCGCCTAGATTATTACGGCACGGGACTGTTGCTGTCGATCCGAAGACCAGAGCAACACATTCCAGGATAGATGAAAGGAATACAACAGCTAAAACCACAAGTACTTCGACACGTCAGTCATACACGAAAGACACTCCTGGTGAACCTGGAAGCATTCGCTCCATTCATTTTGGACATCGCGAGTTTCACAGGCTTTTTGATGAGGACTCATCCAGTGATCATTCATCTCTCATCAGCAGTACCTCTGATGAAGGTTCCTACAGTACCGAGAGCACTCGCGACTCGACAAGTGCCGATGAGTTGTCAGATTATATATTTGGTGATCCAAGTCGCGTGTGGAACACTAGTCGAAATATCCCGAGTTTAAGTCCTCATCTTCATCTCCCTTGAATTTGAAGCATTCCCTTCTGGCTGATCTGGACAGGTACGCATCGCCTTCTCCCACTCGGGCAGAGCCTATCCTACCATGAGGATAATGGTCTCGCAGAAGATAAGAGAAGAGGAAGCGTCCCGTTTTTGCCGTTCTGACTCGAGTAGACGAGGTAGAAATATAGTAACTAGTAGTAGTAATAGTAGTAATAGTTCGGAAACTAACACTGACCAATGACCAATGTAAAGTGTAGTGTATGTATTAGAAAATCAACCCAAGAAAAGGATATACTCAATTATTTAACTGTTATATACATTGAGTTAGAAATTGGTAAATAAGAGTTGAAGCAATGCTCTACTTTTGAATTTTATGCATTTAGTAGCTGTTAAATAAATAAATAAATATTCCACAAAAAAAAAAAAAAAATCATTATTGAATTAAATACAATTTCAATAAAAAGGTTGAGTAATTGTCACATTTAAATTAAATTATGTAAATCATTGATTATAAACAAAATCATGGCTAAATGTATTTAGGAGTTAATATGTCAATTTTTTTATTTTTAAATCATTTAATTTGAATATTAATTATTTTTTATTAAAAAAATAAAAAAATAAAAAAATATTTAGAGAGAGAGAGATAGAAAAATGCTTATTTGTCCCATCTCATCTCAGAAGAATCTTTGTCAGATTGGTAAGAGATCCCCGTCGCGTTAGGGGCAGCGGACCCTAGAAGCCCCTATTTACCCTTTCAATTAATTAATTAATTAATTAAATGGATAAATATATTTTATTTCTTTAAATATTTTTTTGGTTATTATTTAAAGAAAAAACAATACTAGTTCTACTTATTTAATATCTATCTATGAATTTGTAAAATTACATTTTCTTTTAATTTTAAATGTATAAGTTATAATCTTTCAGCATAGTTTTCCTCTAACATTAATTTATTGAGATAAAATTGAGATTTTAAATATTGAAATAAATTTTAAAAAAATAATAATGAGGATTCAAAATTCAAATGTTTATTGTCAACTTGTGCTTTACCCATTTTTCTATATTATTCCAAAGCTTTTGGTGAGAATTATTGACCTTTTGGAGGCAAGTTGGAACAATGGTGACCATAACATTTCCATTCATTGCAGACGGATAACAAAATTTTACTTCGGATTTTTTTTTCTTTGTCCAAAACTGAAATTCATTTCGTTAAACGTAAAATAGATTGTATATGTACATAAGTAAGATAATCTACTGATTTACTTATTACTATGAATCAAGAATAATCTTCCCAAATCTATGATTCCATGATTTCTTACCATGTAATTTTTATTATACACATCTGTAAATACATGAGGTCGTGACCCACCGTGCCATTCAACCTAACAGTCCTTCCATTTTTAAAATGACATCAAAACAAAAATTCTAGTTTAGTTAAAGTTGAAGATTTGAAAGTTTGACTTTTTGAGCGATAATTTATTATTATTTTATTCGTTCAAGTTGAAAATTCGAACTTTTGACTATTTGATGATAATTTAAAAAGAACTTTATTATTATTGTGTGTTTTTTTTTCTTTTTTTTTGAAAGAGGATAAAAAAGAAAAGAAAAAGAAGTAAATGTGGGAATGTAATGGGGGAGAGAGAGAGAGAGAGAGAGATAAGGTTTGGATTATTATTAGGGTGTGCCTCCCACAACCCTACACCTATCTCTTCCATATTCTGATCCTTTCCGGACACACAAATTAATGCATTCCCAAACACTCCCTCATCAAATAAATAAATAAATAAATAAAAGAAATAACTAAGTTCACCCAAAAGGATAAAGCAAAAAAGGGTTCAAATTTCCTTCTTTAGCCCTCATAATCTCTACCAAACGCAATCTCTTTCTCGTGTCGATTAATCGACACGAGATCTCACTATCCACTCCCTTTCACGACTCAGTGTCCTCGTTAACTCACCGCCCCATGTCTGACTTTTATACATTTGTAACAGGTCAAACTCACTACTAACAGATATTATCTGTTTTAATCCATAACATATCGTCATTAACTTTACGGTTTTAAAACGCGTCTACAGAAAAATTTTCATTCTTATAAGAAATGTTATTTCGTTCTCTTTTTCAACCGATAAGAGATCTCACAACATCCGGTTATAAAATTCTTAGAATTAAATAAAAAATACAATAACCTATAAAAATATTAAATCTTAGTAAGCTTTTATTTTACTTTTATTCTTCCTTCATAATTTATAAAGAAATTTAATCTAGTCCTATAAAAATATTAAATCTTAGTAAGCTTTTACCTCAATTACATTAGTTGAGAATTAAATTGTGATTTAAATAACCCTAAACAACTTTTTAAATAGAAAAAAAAAAAAAAAGTGAAAATTGGAGAGAGTAAGAGAGAGACAAAACTTCTAACATGAAACTCACACGTCCACTGATTTAGAGAATGATCATAGGTTTATAATCAAATAATACTGGCTCCATTGGTATGAAGCCTTTTGGAGCGGGGAAGCACAAAATAAAGCTTCGAGAGCTTACCCTCAAAGTAGACAATATCATGTCATTGTGGAGAGTCGTGTTCATCTAGCAAAAGTTGTTCATAACAATTAATAAAATAAATAAATAATGGATGAATGAACGAATTTCAGAAAGGGAAATTAAATTCCAACACGCGATATTAAGATGAATAAAAAGAAAATTTTGGTGTTGATCATATTCTTAATAAGGCGGTTCAAATTTCAAAGGGTTTCCGAGGGTCGCTTTCGGAATTTCTATAATCTTCGAGGACTAAACCCTAAACACTCAGAAATTTAACGCAACAAAAATCAAAAGAGGAAACCCTAATTCAAACCTAAGAAAACTTCACAAATTGATTTTGGTAAACGAATTGGACACGGAAATCGAACTAATTAGTACTGGCGGTGGTGCGGCGGACCCGCTTGTCTGGCGGCCGGCGTCCATATTA